>NW_015626361.1:149785-156222 GCF_001515625.1 Sinocyclocheilus rhinocerous
AGGGGGAGGCCGGGGGAGAGATGAGCTCTCGTGCCTCCGTTGGTAAAAACAATTAGCCAATCAGCATCGAGTGTTCACTTTCAGCGCTGAGGAGTGTTGAGAAAAGAACCCTTGCAAGGGAGGCTAGCCTCCATTCTGATATCGACCAATCATCAAAGAGACGTAAATTACGTGATATTTAGTTTGAACGTCTGCCGCTGCGCTGATAATGTACCAAGTACTTATGATGAGTAGCGATATTGAATATTTGATCGCCAACAGATTTACCAAGCTGTCATTCAAACAGTATATATACAAATTTAGGGAAAACAGCCTAAGCTGGATATAGGCTACAGCAGTCGGCTTAATTAAATGGCGTAACAGGCAGCTCTCTTTTAACACAGACTTTTAAATAGGGATGGATGTTTGCTTCAAGTGATAGGTCAGGTTAGTGAAATTATATTATCTTGCTGTATGCATGTCGTTTTCTTTACGTTTTCTGACTAAAAGCAACCAAAAAGCCATTTTAAAGTGGTTAAGCAAATAATAATAATAATAATAATAATCGGCAGGGATCCCAGACCAATACAATTAGTGTGCCTCCTCTATTTTAAAACCCACGAGCCGCCACTGGTAATAACACCAAATCATTTTCTTCAATGAAAATCTTTTACATAGGAAAAAAATCTCTGTGCACCATTTTTCTGAACTTTAACCTTGGAATTATTTTCCCACAGCATTTTGTATTTTCAAAATACAAGTTAACACTGTTAACACCAGTAAAGTAATAATAATAATAAAAAGACATCTTTTAAAAAATATATATTGATATTATTAATGGATTATTTGGCACAAGTTGGACTAAAATGTAACCCCAGAAAACAAAATAATTAAAAAAGAAAAAAACAATACCAGATGAAGGGAACAAAGAGATTTTCAGGTACTTGAAAAAATTCAAAACATTTCATATTATACTAAACTGGTAGGTTATGCCCTTTATTTTTGGAGCTTGCTTATTTAAAATATTTTTTCATGGCTGAAAATTCAAGTGACATGTTTGTCACCACATTTTTTAGAATGACGCATGTGAGAAAATGACTGTATGTAGACCCTCAGGCCAACACTTATCAACAGATACATAACCAGACCAATAATATCAATGGTTTATGCGCAGAAGTAGATATCAGTTGCTGTTCTGGAGCGCTAGTCCAAAATGTTAACAGCACAGCTTGGACAGGTCTTGTCATTATTGAACTGGAATATTTTGTGCGTTGATAAAAGGTTCTGGCCTGACTTTAGCCATTGAGCTTTTGTGAGAAAAACGACTGCAATATCCGCCCTGCTGTTGTATCAAGACAATATTCTACAATAGTCTTTTCATTAGAGAAATTTCACATCCCTGGCGTGTCTAATCAGGCCTTCCTCTTTTACGCTGACAAAAGCCCGTCGTTCTGGAGGTCTCCCAAATGCAACTGGGGTTGAACAAAAGACCTCTCAGCTCAGATATGAATGATTTCATTGTTCCCAGTGCAATCAGTTTGTGCGTTGATAAAAGGTTCTGGCCTGATTTTAGCCATTGAGCTTTTGTGAGAAAAACGACTGCAATATCCGCCCTGCTGTTGTATCGAGACAATATTCTACAATAGTCTTTTCATTAGAGAAATTTCACATCCCTGGCGTGTCTAATCAGGCCTTCCTCTTTTACGCTGACAAAAGCCCGTCGTTCTGGAGGTCTCCCAAATGCAACTGGGGTTGAACAAAAGACCTCTCAGCTCAGATATGAAAGATTTCATTGTTCCCAGTGCAATCAGTCATCTTTTATGACAGCTCATTAGGAGATGGACAGGAAGTTGCCATATTTGTCAGCCAGCATGCTTATCTTCTTGGTTTTTAATAAGACAGTTATCTGAATGATCTAGACTCTCATTGAATCTTTATGGGAATGTTGGGGTCTTTTGTTTTGCCAGCTTTGACTGTGCTCACTGACTGTGCTCATATATAGTAGTTATAGTGAGTTCTCAATCTCACACTCACATTTTAGATGGTTAGAAGGCCATGCAACAGGATTTATGCACTGCCGCAAGGATAGAAAACAACACTCTTTTGCTGTGTGTCTGTATGTCTTGATGCAATAAATATAGGAAGGTATTTTTCAACAAAAGCAAAGGGATTTAAGAAGCTTTTCTATTTTGTTCACTTGTTCCCAGATAAGAACAAGATTGTCCTTCAGAATCCGTACTTAAAGTGATTCTTTTCAAACCTGTCTGTTTCTTCTGAATTAATTCACCTGTCTCACGTCTCACTTGTCTCTCTGAAACAGAGTAGAATAGCCCCACACCTGAAGCAATCCCAGCAAGTTTCAGATCATAGTAATCCTTTGTGAGACTAGAAAAAGCTGCATGGAAGTACAAAGTTGTGGCCTTCATGTTAAATAGATGAAACTAAGTAAAACTTCAGGGACAAGTATATGCAATTGAAACCTTCTAAGGGTTAAGAAAGAGTTTGCGAGAGGAGGAAGAGAGAGACTCAGTTTCATGGAAACATTGAATTTTTCATTAGTCTTTTGGTAGTGAAGAGGGAATTCTAGTTTCCACATGCTGATTTAAAGTGCAATAGCAATAGCGCTCAACTATACAGTCACAATGAAGTTACTGGATGGGTGAAAATAAACTTCTGTTTATGGTTCAATATAGCGTAGGGAGCTGGCATTTTAACACAACAAATCTACAACAGGTTCAATGAAAATAGTAGCTGGTTTGCAACAACTCAAAAAGTTGCTTTCCAATAAATTAATGATTTAAAAAGCATAAAAATTACATTTTTAAAATTGAATAAATATATAAAATGATACAAATGACTTTATAATTCTTCTTCTTCTAAATGTTTAGCTACAGAGTAAAGTAAAAACACTATAATTAATAAAATTCTAGTGTAAAGAAAATTTATTGAAAAGTACAGATGAGATCAGATTACTGTTCTCACTGCAGAAAAAATGAAAAGTGTATTTAATTTAATTTTAAATTAAACAGTTACATATATATTTGCATTAAAGGGACTATGACATCACTTGTACTCAGCTTTGCTACACAATCTCTAAAATATGTCATCTTGAAAAGAAAGGTAAAGAGAGAGGAAAAACTAAAAATAAATTTATTTTAAATGAGAAGCAAAGAACAATTTTGCTGGAGGGCAATTTTCTCAGCTCCCTATGAAAAGGTCAGTTGTCTGGTTCATGTATTAAAATGTGACTACTGATAATTGTTTTTTTATCATTCATTAAAATGTACAATGCTCCAAGGCACAAAACTATCCGAGGCCTTTCTGAGAAAAACATTTTGTCCTCTCCTTTCCTTCTTTCCTTCACACCCATCCCTCTCTCCTTCATTGAGTAAGTTACTTCGGTCCTTTTCCTGTCTCTATCACATTCTCTTTATTCTACTCTCTCCCTCTTGTCATACTGACTGTCAGATTTTGTGCGTTCTGTTGGCCACTTGCCCTTTTTAACTGGAACAGAATGAAGGCACTTTTGTAGCAGTAAATAAACGAGTCGTATCGGCGGAAGGGCAGATCTCAGACATCCACATCTTAATCCCTACAGTAACACTGACAGAGCACAATACTGTCTTTCTTTCATTCGTTCATTCTCTCTTCAACTGACTGAAGTGTGATATTAAGGTTTATCCTGTCACCTTTACATTTTTTTTGCATGGATCAAGTGTTGGCTGATATTTAAGCATTCAAGCCCATAAAAAGTCCATATAAAAATACAGTTTTGCTGAATGAAGATTATGAAATACAGTAAAGCTTTTAGGTGTGTCTAACCTGATGGGAGAGAGGTGACATCATCCTGACCATAACAGATGGGGGGGGGGTCACATCAGGCTGTGCCCTGTACTGTGTGTGTGTGTGTGTGTGCGTTTTGACGAGTTGCAGCTGCCTGACTTTGGCTGAAGACTCAATGAGGCAGGAACAATTCCAGGGGAATTGTGGGTAATTGTGAAGCATCTGGTCTGGGGTGCTGGATCTGTTGTCAGGGGGACCACAGAGAGAAGCAAGTGAATCAGGCTGTGCCCTGTACTGTGTGTGTGTGTGTGTGCGTTTTGACGAGTTGCAGCTGCCTGACTTTGGCTGAAGACTCAATGAGGCAGGAACAATTCCAGGGGAATTGTGGGTAATTGTGAAGCATCTGGTCTGGGGTGCTGGATCTGTTGTCAGGGGGACCACAGAGAGAAGCAAGTGAGGTGTGTGAGTGTTGTGTGTGAATACATGAAACTGTTATAGTGCTTTTGGAAATGAATGTGGCCTTCCTATGAATATAGCAAAAAAGAGAGGAAATATGGAGATATTAGGATTGTGACTGTTAATATATAAATATGTGCAAATGTTTGATTAATCAGTAGCATGCATTTACATTGGCATGCATGTATATAAACATTTTATTGTGTTCAAAAATATGATATAAATATCCCTCTTGCTGTGCTCCGTAAAATCAGAAGTACTGATTGAAGATGTGATTCTTGCTTTCAAATCTTTATTTCTTTCGAGTTTAAAGGCAGATGTTTGCTTCTAAGTGAAAGTTGTAGAATCCAGACTGTTAATTGTTGTTTTAAACTTCACATTTTTCAATTCTTTAGTCAATTCTTTACAGTTTTTCCAGTAATTTTTCCTTAGCAAAATAAATATCTTAATAGAAAAAAATAATTTCTTAGTTTCTGCATGTTCAAATGAATGATATTCATCTGTTGTCTACTTTTGTATATTGTGTGTTTTTTTAAATATATATTTGTTGTATATTATTTCCTATTTACTTATTCTATTTTTACTATCTGTGTCTTGTCACTGAAATCTGTTTGTGCTGTGGAAACTTCTGTCACCAAAACAACTTTCTCAAATGTGTAAACATACCTGGCAATAAAGCTCTTTCTGATAAATCCATGGTAAAAGATGGAGATTTGTAGATTGAAAAGCATTCGGACTGTATCGTTGCACACAGTGTTTCTCCTGTTTGTCAGTGTTGTTTCATCTGGCTTTAAACTAGTTTAAATCACAGAGTCATTTGTGTTCTTCGCTGAATTCAAGCGCTTCACATTGGATCTCACAGCACTGTTTCATTCCGCTTTTGGCACATAAACATTAAATTGAACATTTATCGAACTCTTGTTACCGTTTTATCAAGGAAAATATTGCGATAATTAACATTATTGTTTTATCGCCCAGCACTAATTAGCAACAATGGAAAAATAATACATTATGCATTATTTTTCATTAAAAAAAAATAAAACAACAAACAAACAAACAATTGCCCTGTCTTATGATTTAATCCATGCATTATGTTGCAGTTTCTAATAAAATTACCAGCCAAATAGCCTTTAGTTTGTCACCAAAGCCATTTTCTGCTAATTTACGAAGTTTAGCAGGTATTAAATTTGGACCCTGCACACCCACACATGAAAACACACACATACAGGCTCAAAGCATATTTCATTTTTGCCATCTCTCAGCTCATATATGAATTCCTCACACAGCAGTGAGGAGCTCAGAGACTGAAGAAGCCCTAGAGGACACTGGTGTTATTTTTCACACACCGACACCTAGTGTCTCATTCTGCCTCTCTAAAGGTAATGTTTGTCAAACGACCTCATCTTATGTGAAAGTTTTTCAGCCCTGCATTGAGGGAGAATATGCCCGGTTAACCTGCACAACCTTTGACCGCTGAGCTCTTCTTCACACTTAGAGGTGAAGAGAAGACCATTATGACATCTCGTCTGTCTTAAGAATTCAAAAGGGGCTTAAAATGCCTTCACTCTCTCATACAGCGTTGAAAACAGATTATTTTTAGTGAATCGCTTCACAAATAAAATATTTACAGTAGGTATTTGTCATTGTAATGCGTTTGGCATCTTTCATGTCAAAATATTTTGTTAAACACAGCTATTCATCAGTGGTTATGTTTACGATGTTGATTTAGTGCACATTTATCTTTTCATGTTTTATATTATAAACTAATAGAGATTCAATCAAAATTAATTTATTCAAAATCCCTCATTGTTTTTGAGCCAGAGAGAAAGAGTTTTGAATGACAAAATATCTCTCTGATATCTATTTTTATATACTGTAGCTTGACTACAGTTGAACTACTTCAAAATGAGAAGTTTTGGAAGATACAGTAACAACGTTTTTTCTCTCAACACTGATCAAGTGTATGTGTGAAGAAACAATGAATCCCAAGTTCACTGCAGACCCAGTTAAAAGGTCTGAGTGTCTGTTAAATGGATGTGAGATTCCTCAGTTAGCAGAGGCGGACAGTAACTAAGTACATTTACTTGAGTATTGTACTTAAGTACACTTTTTGAGTATCTGTACTTTACTTGAGTATTATTTTTTCTGGAAACTTATGACTTTAACTTCACTACATTTGAAAGACAAATATTGTACTTTTCACTCCACTACATTTCTAT
>NW_015626361.1:156995-176657 GCF_001515625.1 Sinocyclocheilus rhinocerous
CCCCATAGGTTTTTAACGTTCTAAAAGCTCTTTATTCCAAAGATATTACAAGCTAGTCAGTGTATTCAGTATTGTAAGTTGCTTCAGAGGTATTGCAAGTATTACATACAACAATAATACAATTGTGCTAAAAAAAAAAAAAGTGCATTGACATAAAAAAAGGAAATTTACTTTTGGTACTTAAGTACTTTTAAAAGCAAGTACTTCTGTACTTTTACTTAAGTAAAAATCTGTCTTTACAACTTTTACTTGTAATGGAGTAATATTTGACCAGCAGTATCTGTACTTTCACTCAAGTAATGGAGTTGTGTACTTTGTCCGCCTCTGTCAGTTAGACAGTAGAAACTATAGTACCAGGATTTTAAAAGACTTGCGGCTCTGCAGTGCCATAATTCAGTCTTAAAATGCCTCACTGAGCCAAACACATGGATCTGATTTCCTCAGCTAAAATAAGAGTACAAACCCAATAACAGATACACAAGGAGAGGGAAACATCCAGAAAACCAAAGGGTGGAACTAGCATGTGAATGAAATTACACCGCTGGCTGATGTATTGTAAAAACAAATTAAAAACTACAACTAGCTGTGCATATTGAATGTAAACATCTAGTGTTAAAGTACAAACACATGGTCGATAATTCAAATGATTCAAATAAGTTTTTCAGCAGTATGCAGTGAAGTGCTAATAGAAGAGACCAGGTTTTAGCTGTTTGTTGAACATTGTCAGTGATTCAGCATTCTGGATAGGGTTGAGAAGATCATTCCACCAGCAAGGAACAGTGAACAAAAATGATCAGGAAAGTTATTTTGTGCCTCTCTGTGATGGCACCACGAGGTGTTGCTCACTTACCAACCGGCTTTGTGGTGTGGGGGGATGTAGACTCGTAAGATGGAGTGGAGGTAGGAGGGTGCAGAGCCTGTGGCTGACTGATATGCACATAACTGGTAGGTTTGATTGCACATGATGGAAGTTCAGCCAGAAAAGCTGGATATCAATTAATTGATCGATAGATGGATAAAATACAGTAAGAAATACATAATATATAAATAAAATAAAATAAATACAAAGCAAAAAAGCAATTACTTATGTAGCGAATCAGCTCAAAGGGGAAATATGAATAATTAATCATAACTAATTATAATTAATTATAAATATTTAGATCCGCTGTAAGCATTCATTTGACCTCTCAGTGTCAACTGTCTGTTAATTCTAAGAACATTAATTTCCTGGTTAAGGAATGTCCAAATGCTACACTTACAAGGTAAGGTTGTACCTTAAAGGGGACATCAGATGCAAAGTTCACTTTTACATGGTGTTTGCATATAAATGTCTTAACACTGCGTGATCACAACCACCCGACAATGATAAAAATCCATTCGCTCCTTTTTTTAATCCCCAAAAACCATAAACAGTCTCAATTATGAAACTGTTTTGAATTTCTGAGCAGTGTGACATCATACTGCTCAGGCCCCGCCCACGACCGCTGACGGACTGTCCCGTATTAGCATATTTCCGCCCTCAGCCAGTTGTATGCTGTCGGCCATTTTCTCCACACTCGAGCAGCTGTAGTGACAACAATGTCTCGTAAGCAATGCAATTGTTTTGTAGTTGGATGTAAAAGTGAACATAAGGCCGGATTCACACAGCAAGCGTAAGCGGCGCGTGAACAGTGCATATTTTTTTCAGCGTGCATGTTAACAAATGAGTGCATTCACACCGGGAGCGGGAGCAGCGTGTGAGAGTCAAGCACAAGAATCGCATGAGCAACACTGAAACGATGGTTTTGGCCGAGTCTATTTTTGCTGCGTTGCTCACGCTCACGCAAACTTTTAAGATTTTAATCAAGTTTATAACTGACCAACCTCTAAAAACAAATGTATAGTTGTCTTTGTAAAGAAATATGTAGCTTTGGAGCCGCTGCTGTGACACTGCACAAACGCTTCCAGTGTAAATACAGCCTGCAGCTGCAGTGACGCTGTAGTTACGCTGACGTGTAGTCTCAGCCTCAGACGTCACGCCCAAGGACCGTTGCTGAACGTTTGATGCATATGGCACACACAATTGGAAACACTTCAGGAGTTTCGAAGTTGTCATCTGATTGGTTGAATTGTACAGGATTTCCGGGTGACGTGTGTGTCACGTTCTTTAACATTCCACCTGGAAACAAAGATGCCGTGACTCCAAACCCCCTCATGGAAGAAGAAAGCTGTCGGCATCGCGTTGCTCACAGCAGAAGTTGAAAATTTCTCAACTTTTCAAGTGCCAACGGAGGCGTCAGCCAATCAGACTGCCTTATGCAAATGCCCTAGCTCAGGCGCTAGCCAACTGTGTTCATGCAACACCGGGAAACAGAGGAGCACCACATCGCCTGACCTTATGAAGTATATTACCTACACCAGCAATCGCTAGCGCAACCAAATCATCGTCCATTTCATATCACAAACTAGCTGTCAAAAGCCGCCTTTTGTGTTGTGTTGAGGTCCAGTGTAATTGGCTGTTGTCACTATGATGAGATCGCGTCAGCGCCAAGCTTCAGCCACGCCCTCCGTCAAGCGTTGACGCCGACGCCCTGTGCGAATCTAGCGTGAAGGTCTGGCTACGCAAGACTACGCTGATGCGCAGCTCAAACTTGCAATGTAAAACAGGCATTCTAAGTCCCTTCTAAGATTTTGAGAAATGCATATAATATTTTTTTAGCACCAGCATACATGATCTTTAATTTGCATGATTTATTCATGCTGTGGTGCATGCTGGGAAACACAGTCCAGCATCATTCTTTGAGTCCAGTAAGATTCATCATTATATTCTTCTCATTTAAAGCTAAACTATGCAACTTTTTGATAAAATAATAATAATAATAATAAAATCTCAAAATTACTAATGAGAGAGTGAAAAAAAATATATAATCCAAACCATGCCTTTACCCAAATATACTTTCATCAACATATAATAATGATTTATGTTATAGAGCTCTTGGGATGAATTTCATGGTACATTGCATACACATGTCATTTGTCCGTGTTTGTCACATCATAAACATAGAAAGAGAAAAGTAGCTTGGCTGTGAGTAGAGTGAAGCTGAAAGTTTGTTGTCACAACAAACAAGAAAAAAGAACATGGATTATTCAAAATGAAGGCTATCCAGGGAATTACCGGTTGTAAAAATATGTCCTGTATCCATGTGAACACCAATGCCTCAAACCACATTCACACGCACAGAGAAGCAGAGCCGAAGAACAACCAAAACAATGTTCTTTCACAAGACACATTTATTTTTGTTACTATTTGCTAAAGGGCCAAAAGTTAGAGTGTAGCTTAAAGAAGTTAATCAGTTTCCATTGGTTTAAAAAGTCTAGTGCTGTGCATTAGATTTATCTCATATATTCCCAGAGAACAAGTTACCTTATATAGTGCTGCTACTGTAAAACAATGTGAAAGGGAAGCTCACATTAATTTTTTTTGGTCACACCTGTAACGTTATAGTATGTATAACGGTATGAAAGCTTACAATCCACTGAAGCAATGCACCACAATACTGTCACCACCTGAGAGTTATTACTCTCACTGAGGAACTGAGAAGAAATTCTAAAGGTTCAGAAAAGTGTGCAGGTGTCTTTCACTTTATGCAGCTCAATTTCACTTGATTTAGTTTGGTTTTCGTTTATAACGTTTCCGTTGTGCTTATGAAAAACAGTGTGAGGAAGAAAGTGTATCCCCATCTGCTCTTCAAATTGAGGTCTTTTGTGCTTTTCACACAGTTTTTTCCTCTTTGATCTGCTTCACCAACCACAGACTTCAGATTTCCTTTTGCTGCTCTCTCTCTCTCTCTCTCTCTCTCTCTCTCTCTCTCATTGCAGATGGCAAAGGCACCGCAATTCATTATTCAGATTCGACTTCATCATTTATAATGGAGGGTGATGCATTTCAAAATGCCTCTCTAAGTCGTGACAAGTGAAACCAGTCTAAAATATGAGGCCCAGCCAGGCCCGAAGGCTGCAGAAACTCAAGTCAACACATGGCTGGTTTTAACTGGTTTTACACCCATTTTGAAATGAATGAGTGGGTTTTATTTGCAGTTTGTCTCAAGGAAATAAATGCCACCATCTCTAGTTTTCTCCTCAGGAGAGTTTGTTTGCCTCTATAAATGCGTAGGATCCCTCTGTTGAGGTTGACTGGCTGGTGGATCTCAGAGCAGCGTGAGGGGAATGAAAAACCATGTGATGCTCATAAGCATTAAATTTAATTGTCAGAATGCAGAGGAAATGATTCAGAAGCTAAATCAAAGGCATCATCCTTCGAAGCCAATCCTAAAAGATACAAAATAGTGGCGTTAAATATACTGTAATAATATTTGCATATACATTACCATGTACAGTATACTGTATGTACCATATACTGCTTATACTGTATGTACTGTATGTACCATATACGACTTATATATACACACACACAAAGTTGCACACAAAATAACAATATATTACAAAAAAAGTGTAATAAAAAAACAAAAATACTAAAAACCAATACTAAGAATATAATACTACAAGATAAAATATGAATCAACAATTAACAAATGATATTCAAATAATATTACTATAAATAATGCAACTAATATTAAAATATTAATATCAAATTACATTAAATATTGTAATAAAACATTTTAACCAATATTTGTGTCTATTTTTATGCTTATTACAGTATCAAGCTGTAGTTTAGCAACATACTAACATCAAACTTTACATACAGAGCAATGTTGCTGCCTAATAAATGTATATCATCTGTCACTTATGTGGTTCCATGAACATTAGGCAGCTGCCTATGTACAGTAGACAGCATGCAGTGAGGCCACTCACTAGGTTTTGGAACAAAGCTATAGACAGCTCTGTGTTCTCAGTCTCTATGGAAGCGCATTGTGACCCTGGGCAGAAATGCTGTTCAGTGGGATGCCAAAAGGAGCCAATCAGTGTCATGACTCCCAGTAAGCAATTCTGCAATGGAAGAGGAACAAGTGACTTAATGTTCATGCCCATCCTGTGTGTGTGTGTGTGTGTGCTGGCAACCCAGCAGCAGCAGTGTGCCAATAGGAGACAGATGCACATGACAAAATGCACGACTAACCAAAGGTCAGAGGCCAAGAAGCCAACACATGTGCATGCATCTAATAACCACAAGCCAACACACATGTAAAACACACACTAATGAAAAAAAAATCATATAAAGCATTTGAAGAAAAGGTGAAAGAGCGAGTTGGAAAGGTGGATAGTATGTAAGAGTATGTAAAACAGAGAGAGAGAGAGAGACAAAGAGAGAAAAAGTGCAGTGACGCATACGCCTCCGAAATAGACTGGAAATGACATTTTGCAAAGCGCTTCCCGCTATGAGAGCAATTTTCCCAATGATTTAACCTCAACCGGCATTTATTTTGGTGAACTGTGAGCTTAAAAACAGCTTGCTGCATGAAAAAGCTACTCTCAAAAGAAGAGGAGATTTGCCCATAAAATGAATGGGATTGAATGCACAATATCTTTTTTGCAGGATTGAAAAGTTCCCATTCGCATTAATATATTTAAGTTTAGCTAGGCTTTATATCAGCATCACATTGTCATGATGTTGTCTGTATGTTTAGATTTCTTTGATTATCTTCTCCTATAATTGAATCTCTTTATCAATATTTCATGCGTTCTCACAGCAGAAGTGGGGCCAGATTGGACAGACAGCAGGTGGCATGATTCCCTACACAGCTAATAGGCCACACAGTGCTAACTTACTTCATGCCAACCTGATCACAAATAAATACATCTCTGATGTCAGACAGGACAAAATCTGATTCTTCTGAACTTGTTGTTAATTGTTCTTAGGTACTTTTAGCAAACACATAATTTATAATAATAATTTATGCATTTAGCAGACACTCTTATCCAAAGCGACTTACAGTGCATTCAGGCTATAAATTTTTTTTACCAGTATGTGTGTTCCCTAGGAATTGAACCCACGACTTCTTGCGCTGCTAACTCAATGCTCTACCACTGAGCCACAGGAACACCTAACTGTAGAACTTCAGTCTGAGAAAGAATAGAGCAGTGTCTCTGCTTTCAGCGCATAAAAATAAAAGCTTGAACAACTTAAACTGGTTTGCTGGATTTCGCTCATCTGGTTTGCTGGGTTTAGAGGTGTTTTGGGAATTTGTTCCACTTGCCAACCAGCTATAGCAACTAAGAACCACCGTAGACTAGTTTAAGATGTTTTTTTTTTTTCAGTAGGGTAACCCTATATAAATGAAGGGCTAAGACTGAACGTTGTTTAACAAGTATGAAAGAGGGTTAGAAAGAAACAGAAAAAATGGTTATGGCTAAAAAGTCCAGACATAACATCTTCAGAAAAATGGCATCACTGTGTGAAAACATGATTTCAGAACTGATAGCAACATTAAACAGCCTGGAGATGAAATATTACAGCACCTGGACAGATAACCACCACCTGAGAGAGAAAAACAAAAGAGAAAGAGAGAGAGAGAGAGAGAAAAAGGGCAAAAGTGGAAAGAGGGTTAAACAGAGAATGACTCAATCACAAAGATTGTGCAGTATACAGTAGGGCAGTTTAATGCTCTGTCCCACAATGTGCTCAACTTAATCTTTCATTTCCAGTGTGACGAGATTACAGATGATTTTTTGATTACAGATTATTTATCTTTTTTTTTTTTTGGGGTGGTTGGAGTGCCAAAAGTTAAGACATTTTAACATAGACTTAAAAATCTAAATAACTATATTTAGATAAAATGATAAGTGAATGCCACAACTTCATCACATCATGTGACAACAAGGAAACCTACTACCGTTTCAAATGTTTGGCTTGGAATAATGCCTTTATTGACATTTTTAAAGAACATTTTATATGTATTTAGTATATAGTGAAAAATATACTGTACCACCTGCCCTCTAGACCCAATCCCTTCACAGGCTCAGCACCCTCCTACCTCCGCTCTCTCCTATGCATCTACATCCCCTCCAGAAGCCTGCAGTCAGAAAATGAGCGGCGGCTCGTGGTCCCATCGCAGAGAGCCACAAAATCACTCTCAAGGACGTTTTCTTTCACTGTACCCTGTTGGTGGAATGACCTACCTAACTCCATCCAGACAGCCGAATCCCTCACAATCTTCAAGAAACAACTGAAAACTCATCTCTACCGTGACCATCCTGCCTCTTCATTAAAAAATAAAAATAAAAAATTAAATGATATGCCTTCACTGTTTCTATTCTCTTACTATCCTTTATCCCTTCCTGTCCTAGCTTTTACTATTTTAAACGATGACTGAAACCTTGTATAACGGGCACTTCTCATGTTTATTGCCATCTTATGATAAATTGCTTGTATCCACAACTGTAAGTCGCTTTGGATAAAAGCGTCTGCCAAATGAATAAATGTAAATTAAATGTAAATAAATTCCATATATCCACCTTATTTTCAAGTTTGGAAGTAAGCTATTTTGTGTGGGACTTCCAATTCATTAGCAGATATAGGTAAATAACTAGAATAATGACAAAGTGCAGTAAACGGTAATATTATTTGCACTATGATAATAAATTAAAATAATATGAAAACAAATACCAATTTGCAACATCAAGCAGCATCACAGTAAAATTTTGTATAGCTAAAATAACTGGCAGCAACTGATATTCATAAGCCTCACACATTCAGTAAAAAAGGTTATGCCCACTCTTATGATAAAAATATCATAAAAGATAAAATAAATATTACTCTTTCTATTTCTGTAGTTGGCTATATGCATATTCTCCATAATATGCTAATTTTCTGTATGCATGGGACATCCAGATGATCTATTACATTTGACCTACATAATGTATCCCACAATGCATGCACTCACCACGACCTTCCATTTCCATGTGACAACTGAACCAGAAGTAATATCAGCCATGATTTTTGTCATGTCTTTTTATCTATCATTTAATGAAGCAACCAAGAGTCGAGGCTAATTTCATAATTAAGTAGACATGACTCGTACACATACATATAATGAGGTCATGTGCCAACAATGCACCATACTGCAGTTTGAAATGTTGCATAATGCATTCTGTTTCACAACAAGTAGTCAGCGTGTACTGCACAGTAATCAGCAGTAGATTAGTATATCGAAAATGGAATGAAGGTTTGGTTTGGAGTTGGAGAGCGTATGTGTAAATGTCAGATGGTCAGTACACAAGCCTTCAAAACCGAGAAATTCATTACAAACAGATCAAACTCACCCGAGAGATTCTTTTCCAATGTTCTTCATGCTGTTCTTTGTCTAATTTCGCTACACTTACAGACAAAGCGGTAAGATAAAGAAGAGACGAAGAGGAGAAATGACCAAGTGAATCGTACCAAAGAAAGAAATAAAGGATTGTAGAAGATGACATTTCTATCGATCGCAACATATTCTCTCTGTGGTTGAGACTGCTAATCTCTCAGGGGCTGTGATATTGGCTCTTAGTGAGCGGCACTGTGTGTGCCTGTCAGACATGTCCAGACACCATGTAAGCTCTTGATAAAGTTATTGTTTTCTCAGACATGGACATGGATTTTCAATTTTTCCCCTCACGCTCACCCTTTAGGGGCACATCGCTGACACATCCCAAACCACAAGATAAGGATTTACTTTCCTTTTTATCAAAAAAACCCCAATTGTGATCAATTAAAAGTAAAAAGATGCGTGGCTCTTTTATGTGAAAAGCACATTAGAGAGAGAAAGAGCGAGGCAGACAGA
Source organism: Sinocyclocheilus rhinocerous (assembly GCF_001515625.1). Taxonomy (NCBI): domain Eukaryota; kingdom Metazoa; phylum Chordata; class Actinopteri; order Cypriniformes; family Cyprinidae; genus Sinocyclocheilus; species Sinocyclocheilus rhinocerous. The sequence continues at coordinate 165,755 of NW_015626361.1, forward strand.
AGGGAAGAAGCATGGGGTAAGTGCACGGGATGTGACGGATGCGCTCCCTCCGAGTGGATGGTCTGGCCACGTCTCAGGAATCCTTCCTGTTCCTGTTTGTTGGCCAGAGGGAGTGCTGTCAGTACTGCCAAAGGCATGCTGGGTAACACTGACACATTGCAGCCAGCCCAACTCTCTCGCACCAGGAGGATGAGAGAGGAGGGAAGTGGAGAACGCAGGATGGATGTGAGGGAGGGAAACAAGATTAGAGGACGGGAGAGCTGAAGAGAGGCAGAACCCCTCTCTGTGCTCGCATATGCGAGAGGAGAGTAATCTCTGAGTAGAGAGCGGAGGAATGCCGAGCGAAGGAGACGTCTAGGTGTGAGAAGAGAGAGGGACAGATGAAAGGAGTGCGGAAATGGGCAGAAGGGAGCGAGATGAGAGGCGGCGTGCCGAGAGAGACACATGGTGTGTAGTGTGTGTTCTCTTTCAGTATAACACACAGTGGGGTCATCTGTCCATGACCAGCACCATTGTGATAGTCTGTGTAAAGAGGATTTATGTCTTGAACTAAGGCACTACGTGTTTGGTATGGACCAGTGTGTGGTGTATTCTCAAGGATTTGAACAGCTGCTGAAAATGTGGCTTTGCCATCACAGGAATAAATTACATTTTAAAATATATTAAAATAGAAAACAGTTATTTTAAAATATAACAATGTTTCAAAATATTACTATTTTTACTGTAATTTTCAACAAATATGTGCCTTGGTAATCATAATAGACTTCTTTCAAAAACATAAAAAAAAAAACCTTACTGACCCCTAAACTTTCAAACAGTAGTGTAGGTATTGCATTACTTCAGAAGTACGGACCATGTTTATAACGCTTTTCTGTTGCTTTTTGTCCTTTTTTGTTACCAGTCCCTATTCATTGTAATTGCATGAAAAAGAGCAACAATAAAGTCCTTCAAAATCTTTTCTTTTTGCCTATGAATGAAAGTCAGACAGGTTTGGAAAACATAGGGGAGAGTAAATAAAGACAATTTTCTTTTTGGGTGAACTATCCCTTTAACTCTCTTCTTCTGATGTGGTCAAGTAAAAATATTTTCTCCATGTGAGATTTGAAGTCTATAGTAACAGTAACAGAGCCTGGGGAATTTTAAACTGTCCCATTCTGTGGGTGTGACTCTCCGGTCCTAAATGACCTTCAATTTATGACGCAATAAACCACATAAAACTCTTGATGGTTAAGGCAGGGGGGTGTGGGTAGTTCTGAATAAAAAGGGAATCATTTCAGATGTCTTGTTTTCCCATCATGCGTTTCCAGACAGAATGTAGCATCCATGGCGCTCTGGAGAGCCTGATACACAGAACGGCCCTCCAGAGCTCTGGCCAAAACGTGCTTTGGAGACATACACATTCATTTTATAAGAAATGAAGAGAGCTGCCTTTAAAACATGCAATTGCAAGAAAAAAATTTATAACATGAACATAGTTGAGAAACACTGAGTCTGTTAAATCTGTTTCTGGTTTCAGAAAAATACATTTTAACAAAAAAAAAAAAAAACATTTATGTGTGCATATCAAGTTTTCTGGAGGAATCAGCATTGCTATGGTGACCACATCCAGCCCACTGTTCATGGATAATAAACTGTATATTGTTGAGTTTCCACATTTTGTTCAGACAGTCTGTTCAGCACTCTTGTGGAATTTGTGTCCTTATTATTTAGACTAGGGAGCCTCTAGGAAAATCTGTCAGACAAGAAAAAAAAAATCTGCACCAGCTGAAAGGCAAAGTTCAAAAGCTTCTCACTTTCTTCCCAGAAAACATTCACATCCAGACAAAAAACAAACAAAAAAAAAGACAGTCCCTTCTAAAGTGACAAAAATATCTGTATTCATAATTTAATAAATTATATTATTTTTATTATTCATTTATTTCATAGCTCTCTGTAATACTTAACTCTGATTGGTCAATCACAGCACTCAGCAGTCATGTGCAAGCACAAAAGGAGAAGTTTTGAAAGGGGTCATGACATGCTTTTTTAAATTTATTTTATTATTATGTTCCCTGAGGTGTAATTATAATTATTACTCAAGTTTTTTGGGCAAAAAACATTCAAATTTGATTGATTTATGACCTTTTTCCACCCTGTTTCTCATCCTCTTACTAAAACAGTCGGTTTTGGGGTGTTTTCTACGATGGCCGAGAGAGCTCAACGGTCTGCAAATAGAAAAAACACCTGCAAATTAAGAAAATATCTTCACCAATTTGACAACACACGCTGCAAATACTCACAACACAACCAAATGCAGAAACGTGCTGCAAATTTTCACAACACAAACAAAAACAGAAACGCTGCAAATTCTCATAACACAAACAAAAAAATGTTCGCACATGTAGAATGTAGAATCCTGCTTGTTGTGGTCAGTGTTGCAGTTATTGCATATGGTTGTGTTGTGAGTATTTGCAGCGCGTGTGTTGTCAAATTGATGAAGATGTTTTCTTAATTTGCAGGTTTTTTCTACTTGCATGTGTTTTTTCATTTGCAGCGCGTTGAGCTCTCTCGGCCACCGTAGTTTTCCTTTAAGAGGTAAAATAGGCAAAACCACTAGAAGGCAAGCCTGCAACCTTTAGCCAAAAAAGCATAGCGGCTAGGGGTGGGAATCACCAGAGGCCCCACGATACGATATTATCACGATACTTGTCACGATACAATATTATTGCGATTTTAAATATATTGCGATATTCTGCGATATATTGCAATTTATTACCTTTTTCCAACTTCAAATTATGTCCCCAAAGAAAAACTTTGGCAACATCTGTTTTAACTAAAAAGAAACATTTCTCAGTTTGTTTATCTCACTTAAATTTTATTGCTGCAGCGCAGACAAGCTGACCAACACTTTCATGAAAACTTGTCATAAATGTTGTATGCACCTGGCAAACTCAACTATTTGTATTAAAGTCTAATCTGGTCCACCTTAATTAAATGTAAACAGGTATGCACTGTTGTGCTACTACAGGTATTTTGAACAATGCAACTTGAACTTGTACAAAAAAGTTGTGCAGACCCTTCAGCAATTGGGATTTGAAAGTGAATTACTGTAAATTTTAAAATAAATAAAACAGTCTTACATTTAAATGAATTTTTTTTTTAATGTACTACAGGTATTTGGAACAGTGCAACTTGAACTTGTACAAAAAAAGTTGTGCAATTGGGGCATTTGAAAGTAAATACAATTTAAATGAAGTTAAATTAAACATATAGTCTTTAAAATAAAAATGTTAAATTTAAATTAAACAAAGCATGTACTCTTAAAGTAAACAAAATATGCTACTGTTGTGTTTGCTGCCAGTCTTGAGACAAAAAAAAAGTTCAAAAACATTTGGACAGTGAAGCAATGTCAGCATTCTTGCTCAAAAATATGAGCTAGGGGCTGTCAAACTCCAAAAGGATGAAAAACACCTTGAAAACGAACTACATTTCAGGTTTTCTTAAACCATAGGATAGTTTTGTGTTAGTATGTCATAATTAGTTCAAATTGTGAGACGAGAACTTCAGTTCACTGTGATTATTGTGGAGAATAATGACGTTAAGTGACTCTACTCCTGACATGACAGTCAATATCACAGAGACCTACATACAATAGAGACAACTGAGAAGGTTGAAGAGAAAATGAGAGAGAGAGAATCCATAATAAATGGTTGTCTATAGGGGTTTTACTGTGTAATATTCGGAAAGTGCTATTGACTGATTTCACCCCATTGAGAGGAACACAATACCAGAAGTGTCAGCTGCTCTATGCTCTGACAACAGCTCAGACCTGCAATTACAGCTCTGACAGAGGAAATATAGATTAATAAAAATAAAATCAGTCTTGGACAGCCTCTTGTTCCCATCTCTCTCTCTCCCCCATCACTGTTAATAAAGCAGCTCTGCACCATTCCAGGCTAAGTAGAATGAGATATACATGTTTGTATAGTGTACAACAGCGATAAAGGACCTCTTTGGATTTTTTTCCCCAAAACAATGAATAGCAAAAAAAAAAAAAAAAACCTAGCACAGAACCTCAAAAACGCTGACATTACTGAGTGCTGCCTTTTTATTTGTTTATTCATTTTTTTTTAATGTTGCACATTTGGGGTAAGAGTGTGTGACTTTTTTTTCAACAAAAATCTAATATTAGGGAAAAATATTCTTTCACAACATTTTTGAGTAATACTGTAGTTAGGTACACATTGAAAGTATTAAATCAGCTTAAACAAAACTAAAAAATATGAAAAGTCTTCTCTTGAAATATGTGAAAATTTCCACTGAGAATAAATAAGTCATTATTTTAAATGTACTTAAATTTTACATACAAAATAATAATAATAATTTCTGCCATATAACTATCATGCCCACAGGCCTTTTTCACTAATTGTGGGATAAAAGGCCCCTTTTATTATTTTTTTATCTTCTTAATTTTTAATTAAAACAAACTTGTGTTGCGCTATTAATATTCTTACATTTATAAAACTATACATATATGGGATGAGTAAAACAAACTAAACATTTTCCTTAAGGAGGTGATGTAACCCTGCACCTTACATATGTTGGATGAGGAAGGACTACTGCTGTGTGCAGATGTTTACAACTGGAGGGTGATTAATCTTCTCACTACATGTTTGCCTTCATAGGTGCAGCTGGTCACACATGCACCAGACTCACTCACAACGGAAGTTAAGCTCTAGTGAGATAAGAAAAACATGCACACAACTCCTTTGAATTAACAGCACACATGGCACACATGTCTTACATATGAGATAGCTACAACTGCCAACACACACACACACACACACACACAAAACATCAGATTTTATAACTGTCATATGATATGACATGTCCTACAGAATCTCTCTCTCCTCCCACAGATGTAATCAATATCCAGGAATGTCACTGTGAGGGTCACATGGAAACCTTCCTCACTAATGTTAGTCATTTCCTGCTGCCTGACAGGCTCTCCTGATGCTGATGGCTGAACCAAATCGACCACAGAGCTGAGTATCATGACACCATGTCTGCTGCAACCGTAGCTCTATTGCTGTACTACCCACTCACCCTGTTACCCAGGGTTATGGTTTACCAGGGACCTAATTTAGCACAATGTCCAGACGTTCAACTACTGCTGATGAAAACAAAGATGGGGAAGTACAAGTTCAGTTCTCCACAGCACGGCTTAATGCATACAACCTGTTCTGTTTATTGCTTTGATTGATAATTAAACGAATTCAATGAAAAAATCATGAATGATTAAATTAAATCAGAAAAGAATGTCATCAAATAGAGCACTGGCTCTCAACTGGTTTTGCTTCAGGGCCCAGATTTTACATTGGACTCAACACTGCATTCACCACAAACCATGTTTATCCTTGTTGCCAGTGAACCTGTATTTAATTTAGTCTGGTTCAAGTTTTTTTTTATATACTTTGCATTGTTTTGTTCATGGTTTTGGAAGATGAGGGCATGCCACGCAAAGTGTCATGCTGGTGTCAGTCTAATTTGACCAGTGAGAAATTCATTAGTAGAGTTTCATTGGAAATCTTTGATGCATTTTCAGTTGACTGACCTGTTTTTGTGATTTTAACCAGTGTTGTCGTTGTAAACTAAAACTCTTAAAATTGCTTTCATTCATTTAAATAAAGTTTAAATAAAATTATTCTACTAAAATAAGAAATGTTGCCTTGGTAAGTAACTATGTAAAGTTTATAGGTAAAATACATGTAAGTACTAAAATTGCTAAAATTAAACTGAAATAAAAATAATGCTAAAAAGAAATATTATAAAACAAACTAATAAAAATGTCAGAAGCACATCACAAAATTACTTAAAATTAACGTTAAAACTGAAAATATAAAAGCTAATTTAATTTATTAATAAATAAGTGGCTATCAAATGTAAAATATTATTTTCAGAGAACATGCCAGAAAAAAGTGGCAATCAATAAGCTGCTGTTTAATATAACATTTCTAGAGTCACACTAAAAATTCATTTTGCACCTTTCACAGACACAAACTGAGATTCACTTTATTAATGGTTGCTTGGCAACAACCAATCCACTGGCAGCTCTAAAGCGGACAGAGGTCATAAGGGTGGCATCCTGTTTGGCAGTGGGCAATTGGGGCAAATCACTGAGGGCACAAAACACACATGACCTTGTGACCTTATGGTCCTTTGAGTTATGACTGTAACTGAAATCAAAACAGCCATATGTGCACAAAGGATGTTTGTTTATGCATGAGTGAGTGTGTTTCAGAGACACAAAGCTGAAAAACGAACACGAACATGACTGAAAATAAGGATTTTAGTTGGGCAAAAGATGAAAGATGAAAGTCTTCAGTGAGCCTGGGGCATTACAGGCCACTAGATGGAGGAGGCTGATAGTCAAAGGGAAGGCTGAAGAAATGAAAACGTCAAAATTCTTGACAGAAAAGTAAGTGAAACAAAGTGTTTTAGTGTGTGTGAGTTAGAGAGAAAAAGTCTAAATGTATAAAGGAGTCAGAGGCACAATGAATAAAAGACTAGCTGAGAGAAAAACTGAATTGAGAGAAATTCTCCCAAGGGTAGAAACCACAACCCCTCATGTCATATGACAACCATGAGGCAACCGTAATATAGCTCACGCACACACACACACACACACACACAGAGACACAGAAAGAGAGAAACAGATCTAAGTGCTTTTCATCTTCCTTAAAATATCCCCAAAAGATCTTTGCTAGCAGAAAGTTTTTACTCCACATGCCTCTGAAAAAAAAGCACATCAAAGCTTGCTTAAAAAGTATGCACTAAATTCACTTTTAGCAGATGACAACATTTAAAATTCACAATCTTTCTCTTAAATGGAGCTAAACCAATGAACACTGAGTAAAAACATTGATGATTCACCTGATTTTTGTCCAATCAAATGCACTCTAGAAAGAGAATATCCCTCCCCCAATTAGCAAGTTACAAATCATAGTGTATGGATGTGATGTAGCAAGTCTACTGACTTTAAAAAAATTGTACAAGTCCTTCGATGAGTGGCACCCAAACTTCCTGTTTCAACAGGAAATATGTCTTCACCGGACAGAGAACTGCCTTTGTCAAGCCATTTCATGAGATAAAACATGCAAAGCAAACAAGCTTATGAAAGAGAGCATTTGACACTCTTGCTACCAATTCAACTCGCTTTGTTCCAATGATTTGTGTGAACTGGCACTTTGCTAAGTTCCACCACCCTTGGTTACTGTTGTTAACTCAAATATCCATAAACTGTGTGACTATCAATAAAATATGCTCAAAATGTGGAAAAATTGAGTGGACTTTATTCTTATGTGGACTGGAATGGATTACGACATCCAGAGCATTTTTACTTGCCATTTTTCTTTAGGTAAATTGTTAAATGATGCATGCAAACATAACTGAAGTGTAATTAATGTAACTGAAAATGGAAAGACGACAAATCAGAATCAAAGCAAATGCTTTTCACAGTCAGGTGAAAAGAAAAGAAAAGCTTCACTTGAAAGAAATATAACTGATAATGAGCAGGCCTATTTAAAATGTTTCTACAATGTATTCACTAATAGTAGGCCTACTGTGAACTCTTCAGTTCACTACTGACCTGGCAACAATAACTTCCATAAAATTGTATTTAAAACTACCCTAACATACAAATTCTCCTTAGACTTGCATTATAAGAGAACAAAAGCTTGTTTGAGGAAATGATGGTGCTAAAGCACATTATAACATTAGTAAGGAGGAGCTTAAGAGAGGAATCGTTTGAGGAATCAAGTCAGCTTCATAGCAGTGTGTCGGGCAGTTCAGTACAGTGGTGGGCCAGTGCAGTTGAGTGTCTCTTTAGCCCTGAGATTAGAGTGCAGAGCCACTCCTGTTTTTACAGACTGCAGACCAGCCGTCCGCAGCCTCAGGAGTTCAGTAATTAAAGCAGGATAGAACGCTATCAAGAAAAGCAGCTTATCTTCAATACAGCCAACCATGCAGGCAGGCAGAGCTTCATGCAGACACACACTCACTCACAAACACACGTACATCCTGCATCTATAATCCCACCGAATACATCAGAAACCCTGGGACGAAGTGGGAAGTATTTTCGAGATTTGCCAAATTTCGAGAAAACATTCCTCTCTGCATGCCTGTGTGTGTGTTCGACTTAAATTCTCCACTGGATAAATGTAGCTGTCTTTATGACACAGATCCAGGCATCTGTTATCCATAGATTTACGCTACATGCAATGGGACACACAACTATTTCCCTTCTTAACGTGGTATCAAATGAGTCTCTCAAGCCATGCTCTGATTTATCCACCACCACAAATGTTCTACAAAACCAAGCAAAACCCCTTCAGTACGTCATGCATCACCGGCCCAGTTTGGTTGCTTTAATGAGCTGTAATCTCTAAGCCTTCACTTCATGCTTGAATCTGAAATAACTCTTAATTCTGCTCAGAGGGGAATGTTGTCCTTTAAAATGTGACACCGCTAACACTGTCTGCAGCCTGAGCGCGCCAGATTTATGCTCTGATTAATGAGAGCGTCTTTAAATGGGGTTAGATCAGGTTCTCTCCGCAACCTTGTCTAACAAATCATGAACATTCTCTTTCTTTCTCCCTCTCTCGCTCTCCATTGGGGGTATTAAATTTCCCCAAGTCGAGACTTAGAGGCTCCAGGGATCAATGCGAGCTGCCTGTCCAATTTATTAAAAGTGAATGGAGATTAATTATGATCTCCTAATGAGCAGGCCACCGTGTTAGAATTACGTTAAAACTGTGAAATATGAAATGTTTTCTTAGCTACGATTCACCGCTGACACCATTTCTGTGTTCAGGTAGCTGAGAATGAGAAGAGGTGGGCAACGTGCATAGATGAGGGAGAATGTACTCGTGGCCAGTGATAACAGAGTGCGCAGTCCTCTAAAGCAGTGCTTTTCAACAAGGACTTTTAGACATAACTCATGTTTGATCAAAATCCATCCAACGTTTTAAGTACCACAATTTTCAATCTATTTTTTATTTTTTTTGTCAGCGTGACTATCAATAAAATATGCTCAAAATGTGGAAAAATTGAGTGGACTTTATTCTTATGTGGACTGGAATGGATTACGACATCCAGAGCATTTTTACTTGCCATTTTTCTTTAGGTAAATTGTTAAATGATGCATGCAAACATAACTGAAGTGTAATTAATGTAACTGAAAATGGAAAGACGACAAATCAGAATCAAAGCAAATGCTTTTCACAGTCAGGTGAAAAGAAAAGAAAAGCTTCACTTGAAAGAAATATAACTGATAATGAGCAGGCCTATTTAAAATGTTTCTACAATGTATTCACTAATAGTAGGCCTACTGTGAACTCTTCAGTTCACTACTGACCTGGCAACAATAACTTCCATAAAATTGTATTTAAAACTACCCTAACATACAAATTCTCCTTAGACTTGCATTATAAGAGAACAAAAGCTTGTTTGAGGAAATGATGGTGCTAAAGCACATTATAACATTAGTAAGGAGGAGCTTAAGAGAGGAATCGTTTGAGGAATCAAGTCAGCTTCATAGCAGTGTGTCGGGCAGTTCAGTACAGTGGTGGGCCAGTGCAGTTGAGTGTCTCTTTAGCCCTGAGATTAGAGTGCAGAGCCACTCCTGTTTTTACAGACTGCAGACCAGCCGTCCGCAGCCTCAGGAGTTCAGTAATTAAAGCAGGATAGAACGCTATCAAGAAAAGCAGCTTATCTTCAATACAGCCAACCATGCAGGCAGGCAGAGCTTCATGCAGACACACACTCACTCACAAACACACGTACATCCTGCATCTATAATCCCACCGAATACATCAGAAACCCTGGGACGAAGTGGGAAGTATTTTCGAGATTTGCCAAATTTCGAGAAAACATTCCTCTCTGCATGCCTGTGTGTGTGTTCGACTTAAATTCTCCACTGGATAAATGTAGCTGTCTTTATGACACAGATCCAGGCATCTGTTATCCATAGATTTACGCTACATGCAATGGGACACACAACTATTTCCCTTCTTAACGTGGTATCAAATGAGTCTCTCAAGCCATGCTCTGATTTATCCACCACCACAAATGTTCTACAAAACCAAGCAAAACCCCTTCAGTACGTCATGCATCACCGGCCCAGTTTGGTTGCTTTAATGAGCTGTAATCTCTAAGCCTTCACTTCATGCTTGAATCTGAAATAACTCTTAATTCTGCTCAGAGGGGAATGTTGTCCTTTAAAATGTGACGCCGCTAACACTGTCTGCAGCCTGAGCATGCTGGATTTGTGCTCTGATTAATGAGAGCGTCTTTAAATGGGGTTAGATCAGGTTCTCTCTGCAACCTTGTCTAACAAATCATGAACATTTTCTTTCTCCCTCTCTCGCTCTCCATTGGGGGTATTACATTTCCCCAAGTCGAGACTTAGAGGCTCCAGGGATCAATGCGAGCTGCCTGTCCAATTTATTAAAAGTGAATGGAGATTAATTATGATCTCCTAATGAGCAGGCCACCGTCTTAGAATTACTTTAAAACTGTGAAATATGAAATGTTTTCTTAGCTACGTGCCTGCACTCCCGCTGGCTCCCTTTCTGTGTTCGGGCAGGTGAGAATGCAGAAGAGATAGGAAACGAGCACAGATGAGGGAAAACATTTTCATGGCCACCGATAACAGAGTATTCTCTAAAGCAGCGGTTTACAAACGGGACTTTTGGACATAACTCATGTTTGATCAGAATCCATCCAACATTAAAGTACCACACATTTATCTAATCTAATTTTTCACACTGAGCAAACAATCCTCAGAAAACTGTATTATGGGTTCCAATGTGTGTGTGTGTATATATATATATATATATATATATGTGTGTGTGTGTGTATACAG
>NW_015626361.1:177981-182036 GCF_001515625.1 Sinocyclocheilus rhinocerous
TGTGTGTGTATATATATATATATATATATATATATATATATATCAGCACAAATCGTTCTCAAAATTGATAAGAATAAGAAATCCTTCTTGAGCACCAAATCAGCATATTAGAATGATTTCTGAAGGATCATGTGACACTGAAGACTGGAGTAATGGCTGCTGAAAATTCAGCTTTGCCATTACAGAAATAAATTACATTTTGTTCTATTAAAATAGAAAACATAATTTTTTAAAATTGTAATAATATTTCACAGTATTACTGCTTTTACTGTAAAATTGATCAAATAAATGCTTGGTGAGCATAAGACACTTCGGTAAGACTTTACAATATGGTCACATTAGTTAACGTTAGTTATTGTGTTAACTAACATTAACTAACAATGAGCAACACATTTGTTACAGTATTTATTAATCTTTATTAATGTTATTAATGTTAGTCAATAAAATACAACTGTTCTTTGTTAGTTCATGTTAGCTCAGGTCAAATAATATTAACAAATAAAGCTTTTGATTTTAATAAAGTATTAATGCTTGTTGAAATTAACATTAGGATGAATTAATGCTTTAGAGGTATTTTAGAATAATTGTATTAGTTCATGCTAAGTAGTAGTCAACTAATAGTTAACAAATGTAACCTTGTTGTTGGTGTTACTAGGACTTTCATAATCATCAAAAAAAATCTTACTTTTCAGCAGTAATTTGAAGGCCACATGAAATAGAGCATGACTTCAATTGCAAATAATTTAATGTCTTCTCTTATTTGTCAATTGTGAGTTTTTTCTCCATTTGTGGAGAGACAGATATTCAATGTTCAGATATATTCAAAACCATACAGCTATGTTTCTCTCTAAGCAACCCATTGTTTCAATTTCCCAAGAGTGTCTGGGGTCACATGGGGTCAAGGCCAGAGCAACACTTCTCATACCATTTCTGACTCTCAGACACGTATACAAAGCAGCCAGAGGCGGATCATGGAGTGATGAAGCCCCTAGGCCCACTCTGCCTCTAGCACCAGACCCCTTATCCTACTCTAAGCATCAAGGGCAGTTGGCTAAAAACAGAATAAATTAGGAAACACATTTTTGGTAGTCTGACATTATTAATAGAAACTGAAGGCCCCAGTGTTCAGCTTGCATTCTAAAGCTTTTGAGGCCCCGGGGCATTGGCCCTTGGTCCATAATCCAACCCCGAGAGTAGCTTTCAGTGCTCTCACACATGCACACATCCCTGACTGATCACCCACTGGAGCCTGATTCTTCATAAGACACATGCCACCATCAATGCTGTTCACTTCTGATTGTCCTTGGCAGCTCACATTCTGCCATAAACCCCATTGACCTTTGAATGTGCAGAGTCTTTTTCATTCTTGTAGAAGTGATGTTACCCCAAAGAGAAGCCAGCAGTTCAGCAGGAGAAAAAAAGTACTATTTCATCGATCACATGTGAAGAGTGTAGGTGTGTTCGTGTGTGTAAAGCTGAACAGTTTGCTCTTTAAGTGTGTGCTGCTCTGATGCATTAACATAAAGCTAAAGGAGAAAGAAATTGCAGGCCTCTGGAAGGCTGCTGTCTAAATTGGGTAAAATTACAGCATAGGTTCCTATCTGTGCATCTGCTGTCCTGGTAATTACAGAGTGCCGCTTTCATTGTGAGAGAAAAATAAAAAAGTCTGCACTGATGAGGCTGCCGTGATTGCTGCCATTTACTGCATTTGTTCAGATCACTTCAGCGCATGACGAGGTATTTGTTTTTCCCCACCTCTCCCTCTCAATTCGAAGATTAGGAAGGGGTTGACTGAAGATGGTAAGTGTGCTATTTAAAGCACATTTCTTGTTGCAGGCCTCGGCGATGGTGATGGTAAGAGAGTTTCAATAAGGCGGACCTCAGAAAATCCAGCAAAAGACACTGTAAAATGGCTCGGATGTGAAATGAACTAGCAACAATAGCAGCATCGGGTGAGAACGGGGACAAGACAGAAACATCAGCTAGACAGACAATAGAAATGAGATTACAATCCAATGTGGGTTTGACAGCTGTGAATGGGACAGCGTTTCTTTTCATGTTTTGTGTCAGTGTGGACGTTTTTGAGGGAAAGGATTGAAGGCACCAGCAGATGTATGCAGTTTCATTCTACAGAGCTGAAGATGTTTTTGCTGTTGCCGTATTTTTCAGAAATGTGGAAGAACAAGAATATGTGGCCTTATTTCTGCCTATTTACAGATGATTCTTTGATAATGCATCACATTTTGTTGAAAAACGAAAGGGTCAATAGGTGACAAGACTTTCTTGTGTTATGATTGCTGTCTGATTACAGTCAGTAACAATAATGATAAAATAATCTGCCGACGGCCAGTTAGTAAAATCCTTGTTGATGCGACACACACACACACACACACACACACACACACACGCAAAAACAGTTCTCCATTAGAGTATGCCAAGGCTAAAGAGCTGGGAGCTACTTTTCCTTCATCTTACTGACAGAATCCTTTCAAACAAGACAAAAGTGTTGCTGTTTGCTCTAGTCATATCGACTTGCCTGAGGGTCTGCACGTTGGTCCAAAATTCCTTCATTTCTCACAAATAGAGTTTCTTTTTAGAGAAGCTAGAGAGGCTTTTCATGCAGTAACCTCACAAGAAAGCTCGGAGACTCTTGGACTGTGGAGAATGTCTGTCAAAGCGTGTGCACTGAATGAAAGTTGTATTGTATAGCTGTTGAATAGAGCGTTTCTCTGTGGTCCTCTACTTGTCCGAGCACATCATGTCCCCTCTGATTCAAAATACTGTCTGTTTCTTTCACTTCACTTTATATTCAGTGACATTAATGGAGCTAATTGTGAGGAAGAATAGGGATGAAGTATTCACACACACTTAAACATGTACATTCAAATCTCTTGGGTCACGAGTAGGTCTGCTTCTATAGATGTAGTTACACAGATGAAGACTATAAATGTAGACTTAGACAAAAAAATTTAAATTATTGGCCTAACATAATGTGATTGTTCTTTGTTTAATCATTGATCGGAAATTGAACCAAATTAGAACTGCAATTTTAGTTGATTACAAAAGGACAAATTAAGGTGTACTACTGTGAAATTTGAACCCAGATGTATTTCATTTTAAACATCAACCCAATGTTACCTTCAACCCGTTTATCAACCCAAGGTCACCTTCAAAAATCCCCAAGAGATTTGGTACAATTTCAACACTTGTAACTTACTGGTATCTACTGACCTTATTAGCGGTAGTAGGTATTTGTACATAAAGTGCAGGTCTACACACATTTGTCAAATTTTGCAGCAGACACTGAAATGTACATTATTAATGTACTGACAGCATCAAAAATGCATTTTACGTTGAAAACAACATTAGAAACTTTTGATTTTACTGTCATTTCATTAATGGAATGTGTTTTCATTAATAAAATATGCTAAATTTCATCTCATCTTATTGACATAATTTGACATTTTAATGGTTTCATTCTGATTTGTGTGATTTCTCTTGCAGGATTTAACAGCATTTTGAAGGATTCAGTCACTTTACACAAGCCTACACTTGTTAAAATGAATGAAAATTCTGTCCATTTCAATTAAATATTTTTTTCATTAAATTTGGTCAAAAACACTTATGAGTAAAACGTACCTATACAAATATATTTAAAATAAATAAAACTATAAATAAAAATAAAAATAATATTGTAAAATGTCAAATGTGCAAAAATGCAAAATGGTAACGCTTACAAATTACATGCAAAAATCATAATGAAATAATAAGGATGAATAGCTGCAAAATATCATACCTCACATCGATGGAAGCAATCTAAATACTTTGGAGGAAAGTAAACAACTGTGTAAGAAGCATTAGGCCTCATCCTGTAAGCAAACACAAAACAGAAATGAGTTAAACACAATCGGCAAGGTCAGACTTCTGTGGGAAAGAGTGGATTTCTCCATTCATCTCCTGTCCTCTCTCTCCCTCTGCTCTCCTGCACAATGAAGAGGTGTTTGCCAAAGACATTTCATCATGTCATCACCTTTACTCGTCGTCTGAGGTTTCGA
>NW_015626361.1:185260-213923 GCF_001515625.1 Sinocyclocheilus rhinocerous
GGCGGCAACAATACTACAGCGAGAATAAAAGTTACGCTTTCTTTCTTTGCGTGAACATTTGGGCTGTGTTATGCAAATCTTCCCACATCGTGACGTAGATATGTGGGGGCGTGTTAGAACGAGCCGTTTTAGTTAGGTGTGGCTGACTCTTAACTTTTATAAAGAGTATCTAATGGATTTGAGACTTTAGTCTTTGCAACTTTACAGATCTTCTTTATGCACCAAGAGCTTGTAACACTTCAAAGAGAAAGGAAAAATTGAAATCGCATCATATGACCCCTTTAAATATATACTTTTTCATTTTTATTTCATTACATTTTGTCAGAAATACTTGCAAGTAAAATGTAGCTATACAAATATCCATTTAAAAATAAATATAAATAAAAATGATTTTTTTACATTGCAGATGCTGTCAATAAATTCATATTGATATCAAATGTACAAAAATTAAACATGTTAATGTTTAAACATTATTTAATTATGATATTTGCATTTGTAATTATAACTAGTAGCTAAACTTCATGCCTCATGTCAATGGAAGAACTATAAATACTTGGGAAGAAGTAAACAACTATGCAAGAAGCATTAAGCCTCATTCTGTAAGCAAACACAAAACAGAAATGAGTTAAACAGTCGGCAAGGTCAGCCGTCTGTGGGAAAGAGTGGATTTCTCCATTCATCTCCTGTCCTCTCTCTCCCTCTGCTCTCCTGCACAATGAAGAGGTGTTTGCCAAAGACATTTCATCATGTCATCAACTTTACTCGTCGTCTGAGGTTTCGATGATGGATGTCGGCATGGATGATGGATGTCGAAGTTGGAAAATGTGATGAGCAGATTATTAATTGACTATTGATTGAGGACAAAGTTTTCCCTCTTGAATGTGAAATCAGCAGCTCTGAGAGTTGCTATCCTTCGCTGATATAAATCATTTTTAAACAGGACAAGGCCATGATTCATTCTTAACTGCACCAGCACGCTGTCACCAGACCTAGAAGAGGAGGTCCTGTGGAGCTAGATAATTTTGTCTGCCTGGTGTGGTTGGCATAACTGACTCAGAATGGGTGAGAGGCGTAAACACTCACACACACACACACACACACACACACACACACACACTCATATGCTCCTTGAGATGACCGTCTCAGACAGTGAGTCAGGTGGGCATTTCCACACTCCACAGTAATGTCTGACAGACAGGTAATAGGAGACACACATTCCTGACAGACAAGAAGTGGGAGAAGAAATACATAAATAGACGTGCACAAACACAGAAACAACACTGCATTTCAGCATCTACTCGGCTGACAGAGAGTGGCGTCAGCAGCGGTCCTTGTGTCAAACTCTGTAAGCAGCAGTCTGACACACACACACACACACACACATACACAAACAGCTCCTTTTCCACCAAGGTGCCAGGGCCAGACCTTCACCATGTTTGATTTTGTTTGTGTGTTTTCATCTTTCATACCAACAAAGCTTGAAATAAATATGTATTCAAAATGGTAGCGGTGCCCCAGTGCTGTCAGGAACCTGTCATGTCGCCCTGCTGAGTATGACACGCAAATAAACACACTCACGGTCACATCTCGTGGATCTTTGAGCCTCAGATGTGGAAATGAGAGAGGGCAGACTTTCCTAAATTTATAAATACAATATTATAAATTCTATAATGTTTGTAAAGTGGAGGAAATGATTATTCGGTTATCTTAACCTTAAAGTCGGCATGTAAAAAAAAAATCAAGTCTATTTTTAAAATTCATGTTTTCTAGCTTATTGTGAATGATTCGTTTTGTTTAAACTTGTTTTGACCTCATAATTTTAATCAAATTGTCATAACTTGATCTTCCTGTGAAATGCTAGACTTCTCCCTGGTGATGTATGTCAAGACTTAAACCCCGCCCTTCTCTTACAATCAACTGCAAGCTTGTATTCAGATCTACCTCCATCCAATCAACAACCGATGAACCAAACCAAGGTTCCGCCCTACATTTTTTTCATTTTTGATCATTTTACTTGGATGTATATCGCAATACGGAAGAATGGATCTGTCACTACATTGCGACTTTAAAAAGGGCATGTCAACATCATGACACCAAAATGGCATTGTTTTTTCAGTGTGTAGCAACCAAATGCAATGCACCAATTTGAAGAGGACAAGATTAGGCCTATCAGTGAATTACAATTTACAGTAATGCCGCACACAAATTGGAATGCGAATTTCTACATATTCCTTGGCCCATGTGTGTTTAAGAGAAAATTCTGCAATAATTTACTCACCCTCATGTCGTTGTCAAGATTGTAGGCTTTTCTTTCTTTAGTGTAACACAAAATAAGGTGTTTTTTTTTTTTTAAATACAATGGAAGTCAATGGGCTCCAACGTTGTTAGGTTATCCTTCAAAATATCTTCTTTTGTGTTATGCAGAAAAATAAGAAAGTCAGACAGATTTGAAACAACATGAGGGTCCGTAAATGACAGAATGTTCAGTTTAACAACAAACACACAAGGGCTAAGGAATATGTAGTAATTTGCATTCCAGTTTTGTGGAAATGTGCAAATTCTTTCTGAGTTTTCATTTGGACATTTTGGAGCTTCACAGCCCCTGGTCACTACAGTATGAACTGTATGTAGAGCTACAAATAATAACAATAAAAAAAATCGTCTCAGGTTACTTATGTAACCATGGTTCCCTGAGTAGGGAACGAGACACTGCGTCCTCTAGGGGTCGCTATGGGGAACACCTCGTCGTGACCCGTGTCTGAAGCATACATTGAAAAAACACCAACTCGTTGGCCGGCGACAGCCATGACGTCACTACCGGTGCGACTATAGTATAAATAGGCGACGGGAGCTACACATCATTCACTTCTTCGTCTGAAGCTTGCATCCGCAGCATGGCAAGAAACCTAGAGGACGCAGTGTCTCGTTCCCTACTCAGGGAACCATGGTTACATAAGTAACCTAAGACGTTTTCACCAACTTCATATTTCAATTTGACTAAGCTTAAATTTCAAGGCAGCATTAAGTTGTAAAAGGTTTTTTTTTTAACAGTGAGTCTAATCCATTTAAGCTTGATTTTTGCCCAGAGCCGGCCCAAGGCATAAGTGAACTAAGGGGCTGCTTAGGGCCCCGTGGCCACCAGGGGGCCCCCAAGAGTACATGAAATGGCTTGATTTTTTTCGGAGTGTCTATTTACACTAAGTGCAAATAGCCCGCCTTGTTGGCAGAGTCTATTTACACGAACTCCGCCCACCAACGTGTGATTCGGCTAGTGAACATTACACAAAAGACAGCCAACAGTCATCAGCTCCAGTGGCGCAGATGGTAAAACGTGTGACTTGCTCATTTTGACACGATCGACCCGGGTTCGAATCCACATTTTGGCAAACTTTTTTCTCCCTTTTCAAATTTCAAATCACATCAGAAAAATGTAACATTGAAATTTATTTTCAATGAAGATGAAGGAAATAATCAAAAAGTTGAAAATAAAGTATCGGGTAGGGTTAGGGTAGGTGTAGGGAGGGATGCCACCTTATTGTCCCAATAAGGTGGCATCCATTTAATAATTTGAATTAAATTTAAAGTTTACACTCAATAAGTTATTATTGCATACTGTTTTATAATGTACTATAATACTGAGGTGCAGATAATTGCCACTATTTGCAAAAAGTAAAATCCTGCTATTTGAACATAGTGTAAATATAATCTTCGCTATTTACACAGTGCAAATAGCCGCTGCCGATTTTTTTATTTTTTTTGGTGATATATTGTGTCAATGGCAATGGTAATTATACAAAAACGCATTAATAAATAATTAAATAATCTATACATGTCATCTTATCATTTCCATAGTGGCGCGCCATGCACAAATCAGATCAGAATCAGATCAGAGGTGTTTACTGTAGGTTAGTCAGAATCCGCTCTGAACTAATTGTTTTCACAAGTTTACGGAGTTCTACGCGCTCGCAGATCTTTCCATTATAACAAGAAAAAAGGTTTCTCACATAATCCATTTACATTTTGAAGAAAAGGTTTGTTAGTCTGTTTCAGGGATGACAAATAACGCGAGTGTAAAAAATTACGCGAGTCAATCTGCTAAATTGTTCCACGAGTCATTGCTATGATTGACAGTGATAAATATTGTAGCAATGGACGGAATTAATTATCTGACAAGCCAATGTCAAAATAGAGCTGTGCATTAAGTGATGCAGAGTAAATTCAGCAGCAACTGTGTTGGCTGAATATATATCAGCTTCTACCGTATACTTACTTTAGTACAGTAAAAGTACAAAAAAATGGTATAATAGTAATTTTATAATAAATCCAAAAGCAAGATGTCACAAAAACTAGGGAGTGGAAATGTCAGCTGAGCTGATGAGTGATCCTCTGCTGCCATCTACTGGTTATAATGCTAATTTCATGTCATTTTCATCTTAAGTCTTTGTTTTCCACCAGGAGACACATTTTTGGCCATTTTTTTCATCATCTTGAATGAAAAGTGAATCTTTGAAGTAAATTTTACTGCACAACTGTAGAGTTAAAAAATAATATAGGCTTCAAAATATTTTAAGTGTTTAAAAAAATGAGTGACGTCATGGCTGTCGCCGGCCAAACAAGTTGGTGTTTTTTCAATGTAGGCTTCAGACACGGGTCACGACGAGGCGTTCCCCATAGCGACCCCTAGAGGACGCAGTTCGAAGTTCCCACGAAAGGGAACTACCTTTGTGTTTCATTGTTTGGAACCAGAGTATTAATTTTCCTTTAAACAAGCACAACTTCCCTCATCCACAAGTAAAACAATGACTGCATCAGAGACTGTTTGTCTATCAATATTTAATTAAGAATATTTCAATCTTTATTTTGCCAGTCCATAACTCTGCTTAAATATTAAGATGAATCAGACCTCATTTAGAAAAGAATGGGTATATTTTAGCACACACAACACTCTAGTGCTGGTTGTTTTTCTTTCAGCGTAGCCCAAAACTCATTTACTCCCCCTCAGAGTGAGCGTCACTGACTCTTTCCTCCAGACTGGTGTCATGACACTGTATTGATCATGTTCCACCCACTCTGCTTTCCTATTCCCACTTTTCATTAATATTTTTGCAGAAACAATCTTTCTTTTCTTCTCACTTCTCTCCCTCTAACTCTCGCTCTCTTCACCCGTTCCATTGATATTTCTCACTGAAAACACTTTTTCTTCATTCTCTCTCTTTCCTGGAGCCTGAGGGCACTGGCAGCAATTAGCTGGAGTTCTGTTGTTCTGGGTAAAAGCTGCCCTCACAGGCAAACAGATTCTATCAAGACACAAGAAAACGAAAAAAGCCAAAGTGGAAAACACACCAGCACTTACAGATGGAAATATGATACATGAAATACAGTTGATGATGTTTGTTTGTGTGAGCATATGTGTATTTGAGACTGCAGTCATCACTGAGCGTGTCTTGGATCTGGATGTTTCAACTCTGTCAAGTAAAAAAAAAATGGATATACTGTGAAAAATGAGATTTCCCTTTGGTGCTATACTGGCAGGAAACCAGTGTTGAATTCCAGTATCACGTTAACAAGTGCAGTGTCAACCACGGTCAGCAGTATGAATGGTAGCATTCTGGATCATGTGCTGGTAGTGGATAGAAGAAGAAAATACAGAAGAATTTTGATTGTGAAGGTCAGTCATGTGTCAATCCTATATGGAATCTAATACAGCTGAAGGAAAATGTACACTACTGTTCAAAAGTTTGGGGTCAGTAAGGTTTTTTATGTATTTGAAAGTCTCCAATGTTCACCAAGGCTGCATTTATTTGATCAAAAAATACAGTAAAAACAAGAAATGATGAGAAATATGATTACAATTTAAAATAACTGTCCTATTTTAACATATTTTAAACTGTAATTTATTCCTGAGATGGCAAAGCTGAATTTTCAGCATCATTACTCCGGTTCTCAGTGTCACATGACCCTTCAGAAATCATTCTAATATGCTGATTTGGTGCTCAAGAAACAGAACTCTTTGATTAAGAGAAAGTAAAAAAAAAAAAAAACAGTATTTATTTGAAATAGAAATCTTTTGCAACATTATAAATGTCTTTACGGTCACTGATTATCAATCTGTTCTTCAATTAAGTAAAAAAAAAAAACAGACAAGTAAATTCTGCCCAAATAACATAAGCAATGATATGATTTTGCTGTTCACAAGAAGCACTGCCTGATGTGAACCATGAATTAAAGAAAAGGTACAGGGTTATGAAAGTATCTCTGAAAGTCTTGATGTTCATTGATTCACTGTAAGACAAATTGTCTATAAATAAAGTTCAGCACTGTTGCTACTGTAGAAGTGGGCGTGCTGCAAACATGACTGCAAGAGCACAGCACAGAATACTCAATGAATGCCAAGTGAAGCTCAACTGAAGCTGGGTGATGCAACAGGACAACAAACAAAACACAAGAGTGATTCAATAACAGAACGCCTTCAAACCGATTCAGATGCTTCGGCATGAACTTGACACAGCAATTCATGCCAGACCTCCCCAGAATATTAACAGCAAATACATGGAATGATGCAAAATTTCTCATTGTCCATGTCTGATCCAAAGTTACAGAAATAATGTAGGTTATTACTGCCAATATGTTCAAGCAGTTATTCATTTCATGTGCATGAGGGTGTTTTAGCAGTTGTCAATGTGTTGTCTATCCATAATTTTATTGTCAACTGCTATGCCATAGCTAGTTTAGATAAAATTTCACAGAAATCCCAGAGTTCACATACAGGAACATTGCCATTCTACTAAAAATCACTTCTAAAGCACAATTAGTGCTAGGTAAGTCAGCTGTATTTATACCATGGTGTTGATTAACTTGAGTGCGCTCCACCTGTGTTAATTAGGCTAAGTATCTGACGCGCTCCTCCCGAACCTTGTTAATAAAACATCATTTAAAAGTAAAACATGTTGACCAAAGTGCTGTACTTTAAGATCAAATAGACAGACCAAAGTAGAAGAGCTTGAATGGCATGTAAAGAACAACATATATATGAATATTATGAAAAAGTCACACAATGTGAACAATAAAAATAACACTACTGTACTTGCATAGTCTCAGGCCAAGGAAAAAATGAAATGGCATGTCTTAAGACGGAATTTAAAAACATCAGTAGTAGAATGGCATGCTGTAAGGTGTGTGGCCACAACAATGGGCATACATTTCATCTAACAGTTGCACTGAAAAAAATGCTTCATTCATCCAATTAAAAAAATTTAGGGTAATGATTCACATCTATATTTTTTAACTTGAGCCAATGAAAAATAAATAACTTGCCCTTAGGGTTACAGTCAGAAACCTAGCAGCTTTAACTATATATGAGTCCAAGATGACTGACAAATATCTGTATATAATCAATTAAAATAATCAAGTTATACATTTAAAACAGTTGCACATTTAAACATATACATATAAGCTATACTTTAAAAAGAGCAGAGAGCAATGATACATTCTAGAGTTTAAGGCTCAAGGCCATTAAAGCCTCAAACTGTGAAATTTTCACTGATTTAAAAAGCTCTAAAAAATAGGGTATAACTATGGTATAATTTTACAACAAGGTTATTTATGTTAACATTATGGGCAATAGATTTACAGTGTTTATCTCATCTAATATTCATTTGTACATTGGACAGTACTTATAAGCTAAAAAATGTAAAGTTTTAGAAATAAAAGTTTAATGCTAAAAAGTAAGGTAAAAGCTATATGTTGACATTAGCAAATTCATTATAAACTAACAATGAACAATATATTTGAGTGTCGACATCAACTTAGATTAATAAACAACAATAAAAAAATGCATTATCATGATATCTATTGCATAATGGTAACAAATACAACAAAGTACAAATTAGTTTAAATTATATTCCTACAAAAATCTGTCTCAGAGTTTGAAGGTTTTCTTTTAAAATACACAACCGTTCAAAAGTTTGCGGGGTCAACAAGATTTTTTCAGCAAGAATCCCTCAAAAATTCAGTAAGAACATTATTACAATTTACATAACTTTCCTATATTAATATATTTTCAAATGTTATTCCTGTGATGGCAAAGCTGAATTTTCACTATCCATTACTCCAGTCTTCAGTGTCACATGATTATTCAGAAATCATTTTAATATGCTGATTGGTGCTCTGTTTCTTAATGCTATCAATGTTTAAAACAGTTGTGCTGCTTAATATTTCTGTGGAAACGGTTGTGATTTTTTTTTCAAGATTCTTTGATGAATAGAAAGTAAAACAAATAAATTTAGTTCATCCTTGCTTATTGAAGGTATTCATTTCTTTAGAAAACTGACCTCAAACTTTTGTACAGTAGTGTCTGGCATATAAACAAATCTCAAGAAATAGGCTTTTCTGAAAACTTAGCTGCTTTATAGCCAATAAAGTATTTGTTGTCCAGATAATTCAGAGATTAATCAGTGTTTTTAGGGTACGTTTACACGACAATGATTGTTGTAAAAATGGAAAAGTTTTTCCTTTGCATTTTTGAAAAGGTGCGTCTGTGTGCACATAAGCATTCCTATAGACTGATCACTTAATACACATGAGCATGACATCGTTTTCACAAATTTGCATTTTTTTTTAGTTTACATGGAGGTGATAACGTTATCTTTTCAAAAACTTGCTCTTTGAAACGCATTTCAAAAGTTTGCATTTTAAGTCCCCCAAAACAGCGTTGTTGTGTAAATGAACGGCCAAAATGCATAAAAAGTTTTTAGCTGAAAACAGTGTTGTGTAAACGCCCCCTTAGAGATGTGGCTAACACATTTGGTCGGAGTGAAATGTTTAGTCCAGCAGTCATTTCACAAAACGATATGAGTCATCAGCACATTTGTATTTAAAGACATTAAAACAGCAAAGGTTTGAGCCGTTCATTCTCTGAGTGACTACAACACAACAACCCCTCTAGGGAACATTAACAGCATCTTTGTTTCCATAATGACAAATTCTTCCCACTTCTTCACACATAACACAGTTTTTGAGCAATTATGTCTTTCACTTTTTATCACTCCTGTCAGCTGCTTTGACAAAGAGGGCTCAGCATTACAGAACGCAGTGTATGTTTCAGTAACACAACATATGTTGCAGCATAAAGCAGTCAAGCTATGTGTGAAGATGGAGGACTGAAGCAAATAACAAAAAAGAGAGGAATCTCATTTTCTAGCAGTTTGTGCTTTCGAGTTGCATTTCAATGGTGTGATGAGTTTTTATGGAAATGTCTGCTCGCGTGGCATGAAATAACATGGCATTTCAGCTCGACTGACGAATTTTATTAAGAGTCTTTATATCTGGGGCCTTAAGCCGCCCTGATCAGCATAATCCCTGTCCAAACAACAGATAATGAATCTGCCTCTGAAACAGCAGGCGGCTGCAGGAAAACCCACTGCTGATCTGCAGAAGATGAGCACAAATTATTAGATTTAAACCAGCAGGAGAATTTCTAATGGGTTTGTAGTAAGACTCCCAATGTTCATCAAAAGTGTCCTCTAGTTCGGGACAGACAAAGAGAAGCTATTCATTTCGCTGATACACAAAGATTAGATGCACTAATGCAAGTAATTTGCATGAATAGGACAGACACAACCAAATACTGATAGCATTGCGGTTTAACAGTGGCAGAGAAAAGACTCATCTATATTAAAATGTGTCTCTAGGATTAGAAAACAATAGGGTGATACAACCAAATGCTAATTGTACCACTAAATGTGTCCAAGGATGTCTCATTACAATTTAACATCTCTTATGATCCCTCTACATGAAATATGGTAATTTTCTCTCATCAAATGCACAATATGTCCTCTGTTATGCAGAGAAGTGTTCCTTGGTCTTTTTGGCTGACACACACAGCTCAATTCAAATCACTGCAGTCTGCTTTGGCCCAAACTGATCCAGTCAAACATGACACGGGCCATTGCAGCAACAGAGTAGAATGAATGAGGAGAGCAGTTCATCTCTCTCTGCTGCCATGCTCTGGTGGATCGCTTTTGAGTTGGGAAATGAATGCTTTGTTGATGTAAAGAGAGAGAGAGAGACTAGGCTATCTTTCTGTATTCCGAAGTCTCTAAAGCATCTGTGTGAGATCAGTTAAAGTATTTTTTTTAAATTAATGTTTTCGAATTTAATTTCTGATTGGACGTTCATTAACAACGGCATTTTGTAACCAAATTTACTCCCTTCAATTTTCTAAATGTACAAGTGCATTGTCTGTATCTGCGCTTTGTGAACGGAGCTAGGGATGGGTCACGATTTTCGAGTATTCGATTAGTTGATTTAATTGCAGAATATCGAATAGGTTTTGCGATTATTGTCTTTAAAAATTTCACCATGTTTTCCGTGCTGATGCGGTGGTGACGCGTTGGGTAGCTGAAAAAATATATATATTGGGTGAGCTGTTATACGTTGTGTCCGTTATAAACATGATTAAATGTCCTACTGACAGCACTCAAAGTGACTGAATAATCCTTTTATGCATCAGGTGGGATCGTGAAGCGCCAGTTTTTTCAAACCAGCTGTCCCGACCTTCCGATACTGCATGGTAATGGTGTTGTCATTTCAATACAAGCATCAGCACAGTGTGTGATACAATAGTGGTTTGAAAACTGCATCGGAGCTGCCGTATCAATTGGCCCATCACTAGTTACAGTAACTTGGGACGATGTCAAATAAGAGTTCTGTGCGGACCACAAACACCCCCGACTGGGTTAGAGGTGTGGCTGAATCCGTATTCAGAAAGGCGAGGAAAACAAATAAAGCGTTCTACGGAGCGATTAAAGGGACATGGTTAGCCGCTTGCTAGCGGTAGCCTGTTACATTACAGTACATAACATTTCACTTACCACATAGACAGAGAAAGGAGAGATGACTGATAGGATGATGGCGAATGATTTGCAGATCCTGAGCACCACTGACAAATATCTAATCTTGTAAAATGTGTGGTAAGTAGCCTACTGCCGAGTGCTGCGCTCTGTAAGTGTGATTGCGAATCTCGAAAGTGAAAGTAAAAAAACAAGCGCGCTTTCATAAGTGATTTCAATGCCCCGCATATTAATAGAGAATGGGAATCTACATCACGTCGCATTGGATTCCGCCATGTTTTAGGTCACCCTCAGGAGCACACAGTGTAAACACACGCAAATCACCACAGAAAAAGCAGACCGTTTACTATTAATATTTTTTGAAAACAACAGAAAACTGTGGTTTGTCTGAGAGGCTGCAAATATTCATTATTCAGTCTCCTTCACTACAGTGGTACTGATATAGGCTAACTGCTAAAACACTTTGGTTAGAGAAGCAAAACCGTGGCTATTTTTTAAAGGGGAGAATATATAGCTAGATCTCAAACAGTCGATCATTTATCATTGTTATATATCATCATATTGACCAGTAAAACTGCTCAGTGTAAAGAATTAAGCCATTATAGAGGTAACAGAACTTACTAGAAGCTTCTTTGAAACGATGTGTATTGTGGATGCTATGCAAATAAATACCTTGACTTGAATGAACCAAGTTGAAGATTCTTACTATTAGAGATGCCGAACAAGGATGCAAGCGATCAAATAAATGAATGAATGAAACTTAATCCGTGCAAACAAGTGGCTGGGTATCAACAAGCTGCCACAAGATAACGTTTCCATATATGATTTTCTTCTATCTGTGGTGTGAGGGCTTACAGTTTAATGCAAACCACTGTATATAATACATCTACAGAGATCAATTATTAAGACACATCTTGTTTCAGTTTAACTTTCATCCGAGTTCCGTAGTGAATGTAGACATTTTAATAGGGGTTCAAGCACGCAGTGCTGAAACCCTATTGTAATTGTAAGGATTTTTTTTATTATTATTTTTCTCCGCTAAAACTGATCGTGCAGACCAAACCGTAAGGCCTAGAGAGCTGAAACTTGGCCAGACGGTAGAGTTCCCTGAGGGGACATTCTGACAAAGGCTCACCCCAATCGGCCAAAGGGGGGCGCTACAGCGCAAAAAACTAAAATTTCAGACATTTTTGGCCCTAACTCGTACACCTTTTGTCATAGACTCAAATATTTTACATCGTTGCAATCCTTGGGTCAACACAAACAAAAGTGAAGTCAGATAGATTTTCTCTACGACGCACGGTTTTTCCGTAAAATTGACCACTGCAGAAATATTCGCTGGACACTGAATATCAATAATTATCAAAAAAACTTTGAAATTTCGATTTTTGCGCGAAAGAGTACGCCAAGAAGCCTCTATGCTAACGTTAGCCAAATGTTAATTGAAGTATAACTCTTGAACGGAATGAGATATCTTCACCAAACTCGGTACATGTATGTAGGAGCTTAATCTTTGGTCAAATATATAAAATGCGCAGCTCTGCCACTTGGGGGCGCTATAAGACAGAAAAAACCTAAATTCAGCTATAACTAGGCAACCGTTGGTCTGATCGACTTGAAAATTGGTATGCAGCGTCTTGGTCCAAAGTGGCACAAGTGTCTATGAGGACATTCGCATATCTCAAAAAACATGGCCGCCATTGGCCAAACAAGTTTAAGCACCTATTAAACAAGGGTAATGGAGGTCAATCGGAACGAAACTCAGTGGGCATTTTCAACTCAGGGCCTTAAAGGTCTGTAAGAATTTTTAAAGAAATCGGCCACTAGTTGGCGCTAACGAGATTTTTTGGCTCTGTAATCACGTGTTGTTTCACATATCCACACAATATGCATATAGTTTGATAGATCTTCTCATAATGCACAACTTTGCCTCAAGAACCATTGCTGTCAATCAAATCTTTCATTAATTATTCACGAATATGTTAAAAACCTACTTTTGCAAACTAGTCCTAGGTTTTTCGCTCAATCTCGATCAAACCACTGCAGTAATATTCTCTGGACTCTCTAGATCAATAATTACCAAAAAATTGTTGAATTTTGTCCTTTGGTGAGCTATAACGGGGTCATTTAGAAAAGGGGCGTGGCTACATATACCCAAAAGCCTATAAAACCTAAAGGAAAACTCAAAACTTTACGAAACTTGGTGAAAACATGTGACTTCTGACTCTTATAAAGCATGCAAAGTTTCAGGGTGATCGGACCATAGGTGGCGCTATAACAGTCATAACTGTTAAAAATCATCATATTTCTTTGGTAAATTACCAGCATTTGCCCAAAATGCTATTTTTAATCATGGATTTAGGTGATTACAGCCATGTTAACACAAAATATTTTTCCTTAACTGCTTGAACCCCGGAAATCGCTGCTTGCAGCTATATTATTATTTTATGTTTATATGATTCAACTTAAGATTGCGTTGGAATGATTAACGTTTACTGGATCAACATAGCGTTAATCAAAAGCAGAGGTATTTAATTCAAACATTGATAAGGGCTATGGCATAGCCCTTATCAATGTCTGCAGGAATTACCTCTGCTTTTCCAGCTTTCTAACGCTGAAAAAAGCAAGTTTTTCAAACAGGCCGTGCAAAGGGCTACGGCAAATGATGTAAAGTGAGTCTTAACCACTTCAACGCGATCTTAAGTAGAACAATATAAACATTAAATAATGTCAAACGTCTACATTCACTATATTATCCCGTCTCCGCTGTGGCCCCCGTGACCTAAATTCCCAGAATGCATTGTCGCTGTGACGACACATTCCCATTCTCTATAACGGCTCCCTGATGCCCGCAGTTTATATACAGTATAATAACTCAACGATATAATTGCGACAGAAGATATTGAAGTATATTTTTCCTCCCATCTAGTATCTATTACCTTTAGGGGTTTTTTTAAATGGAAATGTCCTAGCCTTATGAGCAGTTTATTTATGCTAATCGACGGACTGTTATGTTAATAAGTGCCATCATTCGTTATGTTTATTATATTAATGTTTCAGCACGTTACAATCATATGGCTTGAGTTAAGGTAGCCTATCTTCTGAATTAAACAGTTTATCATACAGATTGAAAGCATGAATCCCCTCTCTCTGTTTATGGGTGTTTGTGCATGTTTGCAGGGGAGGGGTGCGATTTTTGAATAATAATCGAATAATATCCAGCGATTTTCGAATATTAGTTTTGCTTGGAATGCCCATCCCTAAACGGAGCCATACTAGACAACTTGTTGTCCATGTGTTTTCATGTGTGGTTTCAGTAACTCAGAGACAGAGGTATGAGCTGTGTGTTTTGTGACCTGTGTACAGAAACGAAGTTCTGCGTTCGCACCTGGAATGGGCTGGATTGAACTCACTGGTATCTA
Source organism: Sinocyclocheilus rhinocerous (assembly GCF_001515625.1). Classification (NCBI taxonomy): domain Eukaryota; kingdom Metazoa; phylum Chordata; class Actinopteri; order Cypriniformes; family Cyprinidae; genus Sinocyclocheilus; species Sinocyclocheilus rhinocerous. Next base: position 199,533 of record NW_015626361.1, read on the forward strand.
CTGTGAAAAGACTTTCCAGCTTTATGGACGTCGCCATCTGTTAATTTTAATTACTTTAATAGCTGTCGCTATGGTCACGGGCGATTTTCACGAATATCGCAAGAATAAAAAGGGCTTGACGATTATTAATTACTTTTTTATTTATCAATTATTTTTAGATTGTTATAGAAAACAACAATAAAATTGCTTTTAGTTGTTCCACAGTGAAACCTTTATTTTTAAATGCTTATAAATGGTAAAAATGTTATTTTGTTTTTCTTCTTTGTTTTCTTTTTTCTTGAAACGATGAGCATGCTAAAGCACAGTGGCAACACATCCGGTGCATTTTAAATGTCATTCCCTTCAAATGGAAAATGTCAAATCCTACAGTGCAGTAAAAACACTTTAAGGTGTTCCATTTAAGACAACACTACCATTCTGGAATTCACCCCCTGTGTCTATAGTATACCTTATTTTTAACGTAAGAATGGGGCTTCCATTTTTAGCTTGAATGTGCAAGGCTTCCGGTGTCATCTGCTTCCAGTTATTTTATTTTCCACTTATTCCAGTTAACATTAAGTTATGCTGCTTGTTATTGCAAAGTAGTATTTGTTGTGATTTTTTTAAATTATCTTAATCATAAATACACTGTACCACAAATAGCCTAGTTTTACCAAATTTACTACATTTCTAGTTATTTACATGTAGACTGTAATCAGGGCAGACGCCATATTGAATTTTACCCGGATTAAATCAGGGATAGACTTACAGTTTAAAATGGCATGCACTGTATAAAGGTCCTAGATTACATACAGTGTTCACAACTCACAACATTCAAAACGGAAGTCTTTGTCTACTAAAAGTCTTTTGGAAAGTTGTTTCATCAGTTGAACAGTTGGTAATTTGTTAAACAACAGTACACACTGTTCTTCTAACCCTCACAGCCTCGTTTTCATTGCTGTCAAAAGTTAAACATGGCACTTCCCTGACTAAGGTCTATAGTGGCTAATGAATCACAAGTCTCACATATGCACTATAATACACAAAGTTAAGTACAAAATAAGTACTGGTTGTACTCTCATGAGGGGAAAAGTTCACCTGTCCAGTAGATTGCACTGACTGTGCCAAATTCTGTACCAGGAAGGATATGATGTGATGTGTCTAGCAAACATCAGTCATTATTATTCTTGTAATTTTGTCAAATTAGATGCGTTAGGAGCTGAATGCATGCATGTTTAATGATGTAGCTCACCATAGCACAGTGAGCCCTCTCAGCTTGTCTTCAGACCATCAAATCTAGAATCTACTCCATTACGACTGCCGTGCTGTGCTCCTGTCTCAGCGCCTCATTTAGCTGATTGATACGAGGATGCAGGCGAGGGCTATTTCGCGCACAATAAAATGACCATGACCATTTCATCTCTGTATTTTGGCGTTTAAGTGAAGCTGTGAATGTGGAGGGCTGCAGAGTGACAGCTGCAACAGAAAGACAAACAGAGTCAGTCTGAGTCCTCAGGTTAAAATGACTCAATGCACCCGCTGCTTTTATATTGTTTCACAGAGCCATTAAAACCTGCAGTTCTACTGGAGTAGGACTCAAAGGGAGAGGCAAGATGGAAAGAGACAAAGACGGAAAGAAAAGAAAAGAAAAGCAGGCCGGCAGGAAGAATAGGGGAAGAAAGGGAGAACGAGAGAGAGAAAAAGCTGCAGTGTCTGACAAGAACCAACATATACAGCCCCTCAGTGACTTCAGTGCTTGACTGGAATAACCCTTACCTTCAGCACACAGGCATGATAGGACTCTTACTCTCTCTCTCTACACACACCGTGCCTCGGGCCGGACTGGGTCAGATTCTCGGATAGATTGTCTCTCCTGTAAATTCTGACTCAGTTTGTTGGAGGTAGACGGGGATTTCTCTGTGTGTTTCAAAAGGTCAAGTGGGAAAAAAAACAAAGGCAGTAGTATTCATGGATGCTGCACTGTAGTTATGTAATAATGCAGACAAACGAAGTCACAGAGCAACAATTCTTGAACCAAAACTAATTGATGACATCAGAACAGTGTTATGAACAGAATTTTACAGTAATTCTGACCTGATGTCAGCTCCTTATTATTAAGGCCTGTTCACAAGGATGACATCTATAATGATAATTATATTGGTGTCCATACCAACGGATGATAATGTTCTGTTTATTATAAGCATGCACTGCATTTGTTGTCTGCATGCTTAACATTTTTAAGCTCTTACCAAGCCATCGTCACACTAAACTTAGCATGGCAATTGCATAATTAAACTTATAATACATCCAAAATGTAAACATATACAATCTAATCCACTTCACTACAATACTACCATCCTGCAGATTTAAAGTTTGCATTTTTTTTTAAATTCAGCTAAGAGGTCACGCCATGACAAAACAACATTTCTGAAAGTGATTAAATAATATTGTTCCTTGTGTGGACTTCCTTATTCTCATTATTAAAACATTATATTCATAGGTATCATTGTAATTATAATCCTTGGTGTTAGGCCTTAAATAAAAACATTTTGTTAACTGAAATACAAATACAAACTAAATTAAAATGCATTTTTCATGACTCCAGAATAAAAGCTAAATTAAAATGAAAACGGCCACCGATGAATTTGAGTTTTAAATTTTGACATGCCAAACTAAAACTAATATAAGATAAATAAACTGACACTAATAAAACAAATTGAAATAAATAAAATTGACAGTGGTATAGACCTTAGGGTATCGCCATATTTAATTTCTAACAGGAATGGAAATGAGGCTGTGAGGAAAAGAAGTACAGGCCGTTCAATGGATAAATAAAATAAAAAAATTTACTTAAAAATAAAAATAAATAAAAAGACAAAAAAACTCTACAAAACAATTTTGGAATTTGTTAGTTGTGAAAATGACATGATCTACAGCCTTTATATGGCACATGCCATTGTAAAGACTGTAAGTCTATCTCTCACACACCCTTTTTTTCACCCGTGTTAAATTATGGCGTCTAACCGGACTAAGGTCTATAGTGCAAAAACAAAAACTAAATTTAGTCATCACAAACTCTCTTAAAAGTAATGCTCCAATTTCTTCTGGAGTAGACTGCCACTGGGATTTGACAATGTCCTTTACAATCAATTTAAATTGTGATGTCACAAAGTCCTCCTGAAATCAAATCAAGTGGGGAAAAATCCTTTATCTGTGTAATTATTTCCCAATCATCCTTCCTCACTATCTCAGTGCTTTCTATCATGTGGAGGATGTGAGGCTCACCTGTGGAGAGTAGCATGTAATCTGGACCGAAGCGCTACAGTGATTCTGGCTGAGAAATAGATATGCCTATCACATCGAATTAAATTTTCGAAGAGCTGGTCTGGACCTTGATGAAAAGAGAAGCTTCTCTACACCAGAAAACAGAAAGAGAGCGAGGGAGGTGGAGTATTGAAAAAGAACGAGGGAAAGAGACAAGGTATGAAGGACAAACGCAAAGCAATATTAACAGGCTAAACAACAACCTCACAGGTGTGAACCATTCTGCCTTATAAATGCTATTAGTAGTCTTTATCTGAGTCGACAGCACACTAAATGCAGGGATGCTCCCTCTGGAGTAATTGGGCGGATGAATGTCTTTGCTCAAGTGCACAGTGGTGATAGTGGATCTGTGTAACTCTCCAGTTCATAGGTCAGTGTCATCTTGGTTTAAAACCATGAGCTTGTGGGTGTCAAGGCTTTTTAAAAACCATTACACACTCTCAAAAATAAAGGTTCCAAAAGGGGGTTTCAAAGTGTTACAATATAAACCATTTTCATATTATGTGGGATCTTTTTAAAAAAAACAATTCAACGTATCCAAAATGTAAAAGAAAAAAAAAAAGCAATAGGGTATAATCCACTTTAACACTGCAATCCTGCAGATTGGAATGGAAAGGTTCCATGAATGTTAAAGGGGTCATATGATGCGATTTCAAGTTTTCCTTTCTCTTTGGAGTGTTACAAGCTGATTGTGCATAGATAAGATCCCTGACGTTGCAAAGACTAAAGTATAATGTAGACTGTGTAACACACGCACTATATTTAATTGCAGAACTATATTTAATTGATGATAAGTTTCTGTCAAACATAGGATTAATTACATGGCGGAGTTAATTTGTACAACAACCATTAGGCTTCTTCATGTGTTTAATGTTTGTCTTGTGTCATATATGTATTTATACTTATTATACATTTTGTTTTATATAGCTTACTTTTTACAAAATATTGAAATACAGTGAAAACCCGGAAGTGTCAAGGATGTGCCACTGAGCATAGTGGCTTGTGCCAATGGCTTCTGTGCATCAGACGCCATGTCACTGTTAATACCGCTACGGCTTTATTTTTAAGAGTGAGTCAACATGCCATACAAGACTGCTGCTTAAATGTATTTGCAAGATGCAAGCCAAAAAAGAAAAGAAAAGAAAATATATAATTTAATTTTTTTTTGAAAATATCTTAAACATTTGTCAGGAAAACTTTGTGTGGTTTCGTAAAATGTTATTTCTATTTAAATCAGCGTGTACCCATGTATTCTGCATAAACCAACACAGCTCGAGCCAGGACGACCAAGTTGAGAAGGGTCTGGCTCAGGCCCGGTACTAGGCTCGCTGGACTGGGGGGGCAATCAGAAATTGTGGTAGGGCAGCACTTTCTAGGGTAATATATTCATAGTTTACTTTTATTTACTCAATTTTCAGTCTTGCATTTTGTGTCTGTGTGAGTGCAGAAATGTTAAATATATGTTAAATATGTGTGTAGACAATATTAAGTGAATCAAGCGAATCACACCCACTGCTCCGGGTGTGTGCCTTTTGACCGAGTTGCGAGCAAATGACTCTACTGAACCGCTTCGTTTTAATGAGTCAGTGAAATAGATTCTCATCGAACACGTTCGTTAGTTAGCTCTTTGAATCTCGCGGTCAGTGAGCCGTTCGCGATTTCTGCACTGAATCGCGAATCATTTTTCTGAGGGGCCGTGTAGGCCATAATTATTGAAAAGCCTCTTACAAACACTAGTGAAACGAAAAACATTGATAAACCTTCAAAAGTGAAATTCATTCATAAGCATAAGTGAAATAAGTAAATATTTCAGTAGATGATGAGAGCTAATTTCACTTGAAACGGAAGCTGTGCATGCAGCAGATGCTTTAATAATAGGCTACTGTAGTCCTCTTGAGGAGCACGTCCAACATTGTTTAGCACATCCAACAAGTGTTTAATTTTGTAGGCTACTTTATTGTTTTCAATTTCTATTCAGCAGTTACCATTTAAAATTTGAATCCCATTGTTAAATAGGCTATATGGGATTTTTTTTCTCTAGCAATTAAAGACCAGGCAACGGTCAGTGTTAGCTTATACTGGTCTTCAAATCATTGTTATGTGCAGGGAAAAACACATGAACTCTAAATGTTCGTGCCGCGCTGTCAGTTCGGTGGCGCTAGAGAACATGTCCTCCCCGCGCTGTCGAGTCGCAGAGCCGCGCCGATGACGTCACCACGGCGTGAGCTCTGTAACATCGCACTGTTTTATCCCACTTTCGGAATTGTACTTGACGACGGTAAAATGTTATTTATATTACTAATAGCTAAGGGTTAATGGAAAACTTATGAAAATTAACCATGGTACACTCTAAAAAATGCTGGGTTGTTTCAACCCAACTTTGGGTCAAATATGGACTAACCCAACCGTTGGGTTAAATTTTTACATTCAATTTTTAACCCAAAAGTTGGGTTAGTCCATATTTGACCCAAAGTTGGGTTGAAACAACCCAGCATTTTTTAGAGTGTATGTATTTCCGCAATGGAAAATTAATGGATAATGTCCTGGCAGAAAATTATCAGTACATTTTATTCATTTTTTTCAGTATGTGCTACAGTTGCACAAATATCTTTAAATGTAAAATTTACCTAATGCCTTGATGAATGAATCCATAAAACATTTTTAATTCTAAGAGGACTAGGTATTGTAAATCATTAAGTGCTTTGCAGCTTTCCGGCCTATTCAAAGCAGGTAACACTACTATTTACATGTAGTAATGATAAGTCAAAGAAATGCAGTAACGTAATACTGGTCTTCAAATCATTGTTATGTGCAGGGAAAAACACATGAACTCTAAATGTTCGTGCCGCGCTGTCAGTTCGGTGGCGCTAGCGAACACGTCCTCCCCGCGCTGTCGAGTCAGTCGCAGAGCCGCGCCGATGACAGGTCACCACGGCGTGAGCTCTGTAACATCGCGCTGTTTTATCCCACTTTCGGAATTGTACTTGACGACGGTAAAATGTTGTTTATATTACTAATAGCTTCAGACAACTTACGACTAACCGCCATTGAAGTGTTTGTGAGACGCGCCAAATTAAACGGAAGTGTTGACACAGCTTCCGTTTCAAGTGAAATTAGCTCTCATCATCTCTCATCTGAAATCTTTACTTATTTCTCTTATGCTTATGAATGAATTTCACTACGGTTGATCTTTTCGTTTCACTCGTGTATGTAAGAGGTTTTTCAGTTATGCATATGAATTTATTTCACTAAGGTTGATCAATGTTTTCACTAGTGTAAGAGGTTTTTCAGTTATGCATATGAATTTATTTCACTAAGGATGATCAATGTTTTCACTAGTGTATGTAAGAGGTTTTTCAGTAATGCGTATGAATGAATTTCACTAAGGTTGATCAGTGTTATCACTAGTGTATTTAAGAGGTTTTCAGTAATGCATATGAATGAATTTCACTATGGTTTATCAATGTTTTTCGTTTCACTAGTGTTTGTAAGAGGCTTTTCAATAATTATGGCCTATACGGCCCCTCATATTTTTCACTTATGTTCGATTCGAAACCAACCGGAAACCATTACTGAGATGTAGCTACTGTGATGTAGCCTATATAGTTTAGTGTGTTAACTCACTAATGTGTCACTATAATGTGACAACGAGCAGGAGTGTAAATTTATTCTTAATACAACTTGGAAAAAGCACTAGTTTAACTTAAAATGTACCAGCAGCATGATTTGATCAAAAGAAGCAATGCTTATGAGTTATAAGTTGCTGTCATTTTATTATTTAAATGTTATTTTAAAAACAGTTCTTTTGAAGACATTGGTCTTTCCCATTCAATTATACTTACATAGAAAACAGCTGTCTGGCATCTTGCACCATGAGTGCCACATTTTTAAGATGCCATTTTACTCCATCTATTTTTTTTTTTCAAACAGCAGAGCATGTATATGAATGGTCCCTTTGAACATCCATAAGACCTTGTCTGCCCTCTGGGAACCCTTTTCTCTCTCCCGCGCTCTCTGTGCAGAAGAATCTTTGACTAGAGAGATTAATCTAAGATAGAGGAGCATAGAGTTTAATGTTTACACCCACCAAGCAGATTAATTAGAGGAATTGAGGAAGCACACAGTCAGGGACAAAATGTTCATTTATCATGAAGCGAAATGCAGCTTTCATCTCGAGCAGACGAGATGGAGAAAGAGAGAGGCACAGATGTTAATGCTCTACAGAGGAAGCCGACGTGGTGTTAATTGTAGCGAATCATTACAGGCTTCTCACCCTCTGAAAATTAACACCACTCGGACACAGAAAAATAACATCTATTTCTGACCGTTTGTAATTCACTTCTTCCTGTGAGAAAATTTGGCTTTTAGTACTTTGAAACATCCCACAACAGCCAGTTCTTGTGTCAATCTTTCAGCCGTACTCTTCACACTTTCAAAAACTAAATGACTACATGTCAGTGATCACACTCCAAGTCTACTAACTCTAAATGCTATATGAACAGCAATATGAAAAAAACTAACAAACACAATATTTCAATATATTGTTTGATTAATATGACCAGTTTTGTGTGTACATATAGGCTTATAAAGACCTCTGATGAATCAAATTACTACATTCCATGTGTAAATTCCCTGTTATTTTACCCTGGTTTTGATTATTAAAGCAGCATAAAGTAGAATCAGGACATGGAGCAAATTTATTAAACAAAAAAAGAAAGAAAATAAGAACAATGAAAATTTACTCACCTGTATGTTTTGACACTTTTTTTTTGTCCATGCAATGAGAAAACAGAATCAGAAATATCAGATCAGTGTTATTTTAGCCATAATTATAAACTATTATAGTATTAATTAATATTTTGAATGAGCTTTTACTTTTAGCTTTTAATTATCATTTTAATGTGCTTTTGTCATCGTTTTTTTTTTTGTAGCTTTTTTTCTAGCAGCATTCTCACAGCCCGACCCCAATTTGGAATAAACAAGGTTAAGTGGTATCTGTAATTATTTTTGATATTTTGATAATGACTGATTCTGACAGACTATTATGAGGTGATCAATGCATTAATGAAAATGCAAATGACAGCAAAAGCAATAGTATGTTCTTTCTCTTAATAGACAGGATTTGGAACGGTAGAAAGTTCTTACACACCAGCTGCTCATTGAGACCTGAAGCACAAGACACTATTCATCAACCTCCACGAGATGCCAGAAACACATAGAACTGAGCATCTCTCTCTCCTTCACACACAGACACACACACCTGTGTCCTGATGAATGCTCCTGATTTATTCTGCATGAACTGGGATCATTTGTTACTTGCGACACCCCTCCTCTCTCTCTTCCTTGCTTTGATAAAGCTGCCAGCTGCTCCAGTTATAAACACTCTTTTGATTTCTTGAATTCTGCTGGCCAAAACTGACTTCCGCCTTCATACAAAACTCGAAAAATTCTCGGTGAGAGCAAGAGAGACACGGGGTGCCCGAGCCGAGACTTGCCATGAGGCGATGGATTGAGAGACATACTATACTTTGAGCAAGAAAGATCCACTCTAAACTTGATTTATTGATCGATAGACTCCCTTTTTTTGAGCATTCAGGTGCTGTTACAGCAGGACAGATCGGTGGTAATACTGTTACTGCCATTAAATTCTCTAGGGAGATGTATTAGGCCTACGTCAGGTAGATAAACCCAAAAGGTGCAACAGTGTTATGTGACAAAAACGTCTGATATTTAGTATATCCACATATATGTGACCCTGGACCACAAAACCAGTCATAAGTGTCAACTTTTTCGAAATTGAGATTTATACATTATCTGAATAAATAAGCTTTCCATTGATGTATGGCTGGTTAGGATAGGACAATATGTGGCCGAGATACAACTATTTGAAAATCTGGAATGTGAGGGTGCAAAAAAAAAAAAAAAAATCTAAATATTGAGAAAATCGCCTTTAAAGCTGTCAAAATGAAGTTCTTAGCAATGCATATTACCAATCAAAAATTACGTTTTAATATATTTACGGTAGGAAATTTACAAAATATCTTCATGGAACATGATCTTTACTTAATATCCTAATGATTTTGGCATAAAAGAAAAATCGATAATTTTGACCCATACAATGTATTTTTGGCTATTGCTACAAATATACCCCAGCGACTTAAGAGTTTTGTGGTCCAGGGTCACATATATAAAAGAGAATCTTAAGATTGCATTTCAGAGTCTCATTGGTTTCAGTGAAGCATTGAGTTCATAAATAACACCATTCATCAGTTTCTGGCCTACAGGTCAAGACTTCACAGAATCGGTTTAATTTTACACCAGTAAATACAGACTCGATTCTCCATCTAAGTCAAACCTGTGACATTTAGACTTACTGCCATTTCTTTAATTGAATGTAACTTACCTAAGAACAAGGCCACGAATTCAAACTGCAGAGTTGATCTGATGTCCTCAGTGAAAAATGGTCTAAAAACAATCTCAGTTTACAGCGATCAAACAGCAGCATATTGAAAACACTGCCCTTTATTGCACACATTACAAAGCTCCTTCTAAATCATTAATTTTTTTGCCATGAATTAACAGGTCCTCTTCACACTTTTTCATACACAATATAAAAACTATATGAAGTGATAATTTCAAATAAATATTTAAAACCTTAATATATACAATATAGTATACAACGTATATTTGTAAATATGAGTATATATATATATATATATATATATAAACATTTATATTTATGTTATAATACATGTATATTTATAATTAAAATATATTCATTATAAATAATATTTAACAATTATATATAATAAAACCACCTTTGGAGGTTTTGGAAACAAAGGTGGTGGTGACAACTGTTTCGGGAAACCAGGAAAGCTTGAAATCTTTGCACAAACCTGAGTTCTGTGGGACATTTCAGCAACAAGGTCTCTTTAAAAATCCAAAGAAAACACTCTTGCTCTTAAGCATTTTATTCATTAGGTTTTACTGCGAACAATTCATTGAGAAAAGGGCTACAGCTCTCCACACATACGCTATTGGACCAAATGCTTTTATAAACCACAAACAATTTATGAATTATTAAAATAATTATTTAATGACTTGGATGCTGGTGATTGTGACCCGTTAGGAAACATTCTCTGAGGACATTTTCGCTTGAGAAACCTTCCCTTTATTAATATAATATTAAGGCTTTGTTCATTGCTCTTCAAAATGAAGATGAATACAACTTCAGTCAGTCAACATATAATGCATGTTTTCCATTCTGAAGCTCCACTCAGTGGGATAAAGACGGTCTAAAAAAAACCACACTTTTTATTTGTGCAGTTGCAATGCATTTCAAATTAGTGAAAAATTTAGGATTAGGACCAAAAAAAAAAATATATAAAAACATTAATACACAATGTGCTTGGGTTGTTTACAAAACATTTCCCCACAGAAAATATTGCATAAAAAGAAAAACAAATTTCACATCCTAAATATCTCATACAGTGAGGACACTGCCTTTAGTCTCCACGGTAACAACACCCAAGCAGTTCCTACAAGGGCAGACTAGTTTGTTAGTATTTTCGTCCACTTAAATGCTCTGAAATCAAGCAGCGCAGCCCTTGCAGACACCATCTCTCCAGGCCTCTGCAGGTCAAACGACCTTCAAAAACTCCACATGACCCACTACATATGAAGTCTGATGGCTGAATGAAGGAGCAGAGCTGAGATCAGATACACTAGAGAATTTTGGGCATGATGGACATTCATTTGCACTGACATACTAAAACAAAATACCTTCAATGGTGGCAGTAAATGCATCGATTCCTGAGGCTCACAAGGTTATTACTGGATTTTAAAAAGAAAAAGCAATGTTTAGAGCCTAATTAAGGAAAATAAATTTATTAATTGGACTAAATATTTCCAGTTATCGGGTTTTGTAACAGAAAAAGTTGTGCTTTAACTCTACAGAGATCTAACTCCCAGTTACATCCAGTTCTAGAGAGAGCAGCGGTTTTTCCAAAAAAAGCAAAACAAAAAGGAAACACCAGTAGCACCATTAAACTGCGTGAACAGTGAGGCAGACAAGGCATGGCAGCACACGCTTGGGTAGATTTCTACAGCGACAAAGATGAAAGTGCAGGAGCGGAGTGAAGGACGGACTGCCTCGTGCACATTTACCTGTTAGACTGCGTGGAAGTGTGTGTGTGTGTGTGAACTGTAAATGTGTATGGACCTCTGAAAAATGCATCTGTTTGAGTGTGTGTGTGTGAGAAACTGTGAGGGTGTTCACACACCAGATTTAATAGTGTTAGTCCGTGAACCAGACCAAGGTAGTAATTCATTAAACTGGTTAAAAAAAGAACACAACACAAAATAATATCAGCAAAGTTAGTAAAATTCTTACTAAGAATGTTTATTAAAATAAATGCCAAGGAGGTTAATAAGAAACAAAATAACAGCATACACCATAAAAACTAAATGCAAGCATGTAAAAATACCTATGACAAGAACTAATAAGTTGCTAATGAGTTAAACAAGCTAAAGAATCAGCAAGAAAACAAAATAACTGTAGGAAAAGGCAACGCTCCCAATGAGAGACAGATCTGAGTAAAGAGTGGGTTGAGAGGGAGGGCGGAGGAGGAGAGAGGACATGAAAAAAATAAAGGTGTAGTGGGTTTCATCAGAAAAAAAAAGACTTGTACATAGAAAATGAAGTTAGAAAAATACATTAGAAACCTGTAACAATGGCTGTAATTGACATTATTACACATGTAGTAGGCAGGCGGAAGAGAACAGATTTCTCCATACACCTGATAGACTAAACCCAACTTCAAAACATTAACAGCACGTAGTAACATGGCAGAGGGGATTCGTTTAATACTGTCCATTTCTCTGTAGTCGGTCTTTGCTCCTATCTAATATTGCATTTCATTATTTCAATATGTTTAAAAAAACATGTATTTAACACTGAGAAGAGGAAAAAAAAGACATTGACCTTTTTTTGTAACAAAAGTGAACAAGACTACATTAGAGACTGCCAGGGTTACAGGACACAAAGTTGAATGTAATCTTATTCAATGTGATGAACACCTCCGATTGTTTCAACGACTGAAAACTGCTCAGGGCGAATCGGATCTTTAGCGTGTGATTTGATACTCTGGCTCTTCTGTGACTGTTCGGGTTTGGCACTGATGTGGCAGCACATGAATATCCCAGTGACCTTCCTCTCAGTAATACTTTGAGTAAATGCTATATTTTCCCTATCCACCCATTACTTGCTTCTTTCAGATCAGTGCACAGTAAAGCTACATCTATCCTTTGTGAAACACCAAAAAGGCTTTCCCAAAGTAAGCGGAATACGTTTTCCCTCTTCCTTTCTTTCTTCCAGTCTTTTAAAACAAAAAGCAAAAACACTTCCTTGGCATAAAATAAGAGTATGTTTTGGCAAATATGATTGAAAGCTTCCAGTTTGCAAATCTTGAAACAAGAGGAGGTTTCAGGTGAAGTCCAATTCATTTGAAATCTCCCTTCTAAAACACCTGGCAGACTTCCACATCATGACTGGCAGTTCTTGACAAAAATCACAGTAACCAAATACATAGACAGCATTGCTGATTTTGTCCTCATAATATAAGAATAATAAAGAGAAAATAAACACTTTGTTCAAATGGGGATTAAAGGAAAAACAACAAGACTTCAACTCAATTTTGGGAAGACGAATCATGGCACATTGTTAGCTGGTCAAATGACTGCTATTCCTTTGCATAGAATAGATTCAGTGGCACAACACTGCAACAGCCTCGTGGTTTAACTCTTGGGGTGCTTCCTCTTCACAAACCCTCCCTCGCTCTGCGCTATCCTAGTTGGTGCTGGATATTATTGAACAAAGTAACACTCGGAAAAAGAAACGACCATCAGTAACTAAGGCACTTATCTCTCTAACTGTACTCTTCTCTTCTCACGTCATGCAGTTCCTCCAAAAGGTTTGACTATTTTGGTCTGTTTTTTCCCCCCCCTGGCCAATAGTATCCAAAGTCACGCAATATTTCTTTACCACCTTTCGCTGTACTATTCTACAAATGTTTTTATAGAAACAAAATAGGGAGAAGTAACAGAAAGAAATCAAAACAAGCTTTGTGCAGTCTGTCATTGTAGCCATGCTCTAAGTCAGCTGGACAGGCACACCCAGAATGTGTCAGCACAGTAAAACTCATCAACTGAAAAACACAGTCAGAGAAGGACAGGAAATACACAAGTTGGTGTGAGTGCAGATTTCTTTCCTTCTTTTTCTTTTGCTGATTTATAGTGACCGTTTAAATAGGTGTGGGGTAGCGTATAGACATAATCTGAATGCTGATGCCCCGTTTAGCGTTATGACTGATTAAACTAGGGTCACCAAGCTTTCTATTTCTTTCTCTCTCTCTTTTTTTTATTTATTTTGAGTATAAATGCATTTAAGGGCTGAATTAGCAGAAGACGCTTCTTTATTGCTTTTAAACTTCAGTGCAGATTTTCGGGTAACGCAACATCACTGTTAACATTCACCCAGTCATTTGAGATTTAAAAAGAAAAAGAAAGAAATAATAATAAAAAAAATTATAAAGAGTATCATCGTTGTTATCACTACACAACTTGTTGGTATGGAGGGTTGTTGTGTTTTGTGTTGGTTTATGTTAGGATCACTGCTCGGACAGGTGCCTCTCTCTCTGCGTCCACCAGGCTAGCAAAAGGCAATTACCAGTTAATCTGATCAGCAGGCAGGCTCGGGCGGCTCATCATTGGGTGAAGAGTTCAGAGTTCAGAGGTCATTTGTTAGTTGCCGGTGGCGGCTAGGTGGTTAGGAACAAAAAGGAAAACAACAAAAAGGAAAAAAGGTAGAAAAGATATTAGTTAGCAAGAAGAGACTGGAATGACATCATTTTAACAGCAAAATGAATGCAATCTTTGTTTAACCCCCTAATTCCATGGCCAAGAGACAAACACAGGCTAAACCTGGTTATGATCATGACACAATAACGTCATGATCAGTTCAATCAGAACGTTATTACATGTAATTAAAGCGCTAAAATGCCCCATGTTCCCACAAACAAAAGCAGAGAG
>NW_015626361.1:215376-231815 GCF_001515625.1 Sinocyclocheilus rhinocerous
TTAAAAGCAAAAGGAAGCACTCTTGCTCTTAAGCTTTTTATTTGAGAAACGTGCTACAGCACTCCACACAGAAACTACTGGACCAAATGCTTTTACAAACCACAAACAATCAATGAATTATCAAAATAATTATTTAATGACTTTAATGCTGGTGATTGTGACCTGTGAGGAAACCTTCCCTGAGGACATTTTTGCTTGTGAAACCTTCCCTTTATTAATATAATATTAAGGCTTTGTTCATTGCTCTTCAAAATGAAGATGAATACAACTTCAGGCAGTCAACATATAATGCATGTTTTCCATTCTGAAGCTTCACTCAGTGGGATAAAAGTGGTCAAAAAAAACAAACACTTTTTATTTGTGCAGTTGCAATGCATTTCAAATTAGTTAAAAATTTAGGATTAGGACAACAACAACAACAGCAACAAAAAAATCACATGAATACATAGTGTGCTTGGGTTGTTTACAAAACATTTCCCCACAGAAAATATTGAATAAATAAAAAGAAAAACAAATTTCACTTATCCTAAATATTTCTACAGTGAGGACACTGCCTTTAGTCTCCAAAGCAACAACACTCAAGCAGTTCCTACAAGGGCGGACTAGTTTGTTAGTACTTTCGTTCACTTAAATGCTCTGAACGCAAACAGCCAGCAGCCCTTGCAGACACCTCATCTCACCGCTGCCTCGGCAGGTCAAACGACCTTCAAAAAACTCCACATGACCCCTTACATATGAAGTCTGATGGCTGAATGACGGAGCAGAGCTGAAATCAGATGCTCTAGAGAAGTTTGGGCAGGATGGACATTCATTTGCACTGATGAGTCAGGCTAAAACAAAATACCATCAAAGGTGGCAGTAAATGCATCGATTCCTGAGGCTCACCAGGACTTTAAAAAGAAAGAGCACTATTTAGAGCCTATTCAAAGACAAAACAATCCCAAATTGGACTAAATATTTCCAATCATCGGCTTTTGTAACAGAAAAAGTTGTGTTTTGACTCTAGAGATCTAACTCCCAATTACATCCAGTTCTAGAGAAAGCAGCGGTTTTTCCAAACAAAACAAAAAGGAAACACCAGTAGCACCATTAAACTGCGTGAACAGTGAGGCAGACAAGGCATGGCAGCACACGCTTGGGTAGATTTCTACAGCGACAAAGATGAAAGTGCAGGAGCGGAGTGAAGGACGGACTGCCTCGTGCACATTTACCTGTTAGACTGCGTGGAAGTGTGTGTGTGTGTGTGAACTGTAAATGTGTATGGACCTCTGAAAAATGCATCTGTTTGAGTGTGTGTGTGTGAGAAACTGTGAGGGTGTTCACACACCAGATTTAATAGTGTTAGTCCGTGAACCAGACCAAGGTAGTAATTCATTAAACTGGTTAAAAAAAGAACACAACACAAAATAATATCAGCAAAGTTAGTAAAATTCTTACTAAGAATGTTTATTAAAATAAATGCCAAGGAGGTTAATAAGAAACAAAATAACAGCATACACCATAAAAACTAAATGCAAGCATGTAAAAATACCTATGACAAGAACTAATAAGTTGCTAATGAGTTAAACAAGCTAAAGAATCAGCAAGAAAACAAAATAACTGTAGGAAAAGGCAACGCTCCCAATGAGAGACAGATCTGAGTAAAGAGTGGGTTGAGAGGGAGGGCGGAGGAGGAGAGAGGACATGAAAAAAATAAAGGTGTAGTGGGTTTCATCAGAAAAAAAAAGACTTGTACATAGAAAATGAAGTTAGAAAAATACATTAGAAACCTGTAACAATGGCTGTAATTGACATTATTACACATGTAGTAGGCAGGCGGAAGAGAACAGATTTCTCCATACACCTGATAGACTAAACCCAACTTCAAAACATTAACAGCACGTAGTAACATGGCAGAGGGGATTCGTTTAATACTGTCCATTTCTCTGTAGTCGGTCTTTGCTCCTATCTAATATTGCATTTCATTATTTCAATATGTTTAAAAAAACATGTATTTAACACTGAGAAGAGGAAAAAAAAGACATTGACCTTTTTTTGTAACAAAAGTGAACAAGACTACATTAGAGACTGCCAGGGTTACAGGACACAAAGTTGAATGTAATCTTATTCAATGTGATGAACACCTCCGATTGTTTCAACGACTGAAAACTGCTCAGGGCGAATCGGATCTTTAGCGTGTGATTTGATACTCTGGCTCTTCTGTGACTGTTCGGGTTTGGCACTGATGTGGCAGCACATGAATATCCCAGTGACCTTCCTCTCAGTAATACTTTGAGTAAATGCTATATTTTCCCTATCCACCCATTACTTGCTTCTTTCAGATCAGTGCACAGTAAAGCTACATCTATCCTTTGTGAAACACCAAAAAGGCTTTCCCAAAGTAAGCGGAATACGTTTTCCCTCTTCCTTTCTTTCTTCCAGTCTTTTAAAACAAAAAGCAAAAACACTTCCTTGGCATAAAATAAGAGTATGTTTTGGCAAATATGATTGAAAGCTTCCAGTTTGCAAATCTTGAAACAAGAGGAGGTTTCAGGTGAAGTCCAATTCATTTGAAATCTCCCTTCTAAAACACCTGGCAGACTTCCACATCATGACTGGCAGTTCTTGACAAAAATCACAGTAACCAAATACATAGACAGCATTGCTGATTTTGTCCTCATAATATAAGAATAATAAAGAGAAAATAAACACTTTGTTCAAATGGGGATTAAAGGAAAAACAACAAGACTTCAACTCAATTTTGGGAAGACGAATCATGGCACATTGTTAGCTGGTCAAATGACTGCTATTCCTTTGCATAGAATAGATTCAGTGGCACAACACTGCAACAGCCTCGTGGTTTAACTCTTGGGGTGCTTCCTCTTCACAAACCCTCCCTCGCTCTGCGCTATCCTAGTTGGTGCTGGATATTATTGAACAAAGTAACACTCGGAAAAAGAAACGACCATCAGTAACTAAGGCACTTATCTCTCTAACTGTACTCTTCTCCTCTCACGTCATGCAATTCCTCTAACATTCCAAGGTTTGACTATTTTGGTCTGTTTTTTCCCCCCCTGGCCAATAGTATCCAAAGTCACGCAATATTTCTTTACCACCTTTCGCTGTACTATTCTACAAATGTTTTTATAGTTTTTTTGTATTATGTTTCATATTTTGTAACTGCAAGTTAAGTATAAAAAGCTAAAATTGCCAAAAATATATATTTCTTCTCCAGCACCCTGTAAAAGTATCTAGTTGTGATCTTTCAGTATTTTAATAAGCAATGGCATATCTACATTTGTATACATTTTATATATATATATATATATATCATGTATGTCGGGCGGCTCATCATTGGGTGAAGAGTTCAGAGTTCAGAGGTCATTTGTTAGTTGCCGGTGGCGGCTAGGTGGTTAGGAACAAAAAGGAAAACAACAAAAAGGAAAAAAGGTAGAAAAGATATTAGTTAGCAAGAAGAGACTGGAATGACATCATTTTAACAGCAAAATGAATGCAATCTTTGTTTAACCCCCTAATTCCATGGCCAAGAGACAAACACAGGCTAAACCTGGTTATGATCATGACACAATAACGTCATGATCAGTTCAATCAGAACGTTATTACATGTAATTAAAGCGCTAAAATGCCCCATGTTCCCACAAACAAAAGCAGAGAGATATAACACGTAGACAAACGAGAAAAACATACAAACAAAAACTAGTAACATTTTAGTGTCTTGAGTCGAAATGCATGTTACGAACAGTGTAATTAGTTGTGAGGGGGAATCAGAGAGCTAGTGCTACGTTACGCAAATAAACAGATAAAGGTCGTGAAATATGTTGTGATCTTTCAGTATTTTAATAAGCAATGGCATATCTACATTTGTATACATTTTATATATATATATATATATATCATGTATGTATAAAGCAATTTGAACAGGCAGACATGGCTTTCACATCCTATGTTTTTTTGAGAGGGTGTCTAGAAATGAGAGTGGGCTCAGTAGCTGGGGGTGTGCAGGACACATTGTGGATGGGCTATTTGATATGGGTCTTTGAAACAAATCTAAATAACTTGCAATTCATGAAGGCAAGAACACCTGCATTTAGTTTCAGCTCAGTTGAATTAATTTTTGGAAGGTGGGACGGGGGAAGAGAAATTTGGAAAAAAGAAAAATAAATTTAGAAAAATCAACAAACAAAAAGAAAACTGTGTACATACAGCAGTGAGGTTAAACCCTACCCCGTTCTGTCTACCTCATTCATCTTCCTTAGTGTTCATTGCTTTTATACATCCTCAAGGAAATTAGTGTCTTGTGGGACAATTAATCACCATTTCATCCATCTTATAAACCGATACAGGCATGACATCAAACCTTTTCAAACTCTAGACTAAAATGACAGAACCCTTGGCGGTTAGATACATACTCATATATATATATATGAAATTCATTAAATGGAAACCCTTTGGCTAAATGCGCACACATAATACTTTTTTAGTTTTTTTTGTTTTGTCTTTAATCTCACAGCTCATTCAAAGAAAGAATTGTAGAAAGTTTAGGCACTATATGTGGGGAGGGGTTGAGAGTTTTTGGGATGGCATAGTTCAGTAAACTGATTCCGGTTCATATCCCAGCTGTCCAACCCTGAATATCCTGAAGACTCCAAAAACACTTCACCCCAATCTCTTGCCCTGCCTGACTCTGCCTACTGCCCCCTACTGAGCTGGCAAAGATTCTGCAATGAGCAGCACGTATAAACCTGCAAGTATTGCCAAATGCTAATAAGATACATGGAAACATAAGAAACAAAATAGGGAGAAGTAACAGAAATGAAATATCGCTTTGGATTATTTTTCTTTATTTTTCATTGAACGTATACACAAGATTCAAAAATACATCTGCTATAAAAATAGTACCTTCAGTATAACTAAAATATAACTGGGTGTGAAATACATTTTTACATTTAAAGAGATGAACAAACAAAATCCGATGAGCTTAACCTGAGATTTAAAAAAGTATATATATTGAGGTAATAGCTTAAGCACAAAAGCCAATGGCTTTGCTGGCAACGGAAGCTTATTCCAGTCCCTTTGTATTTTAAAATGATTTACACAAATAAAAAAAAGCAACACACACAAATTCCAATCTATTTTTTTGGATCTAGACGTAGTTAAGAAATGCACTGATTTATATAACGCTATGAAACAAATGGCATTTAATTCAGTTACAGTCTCAAATTTCTGCAAACCTGAGTGTTTCCAGAGGCATTTCATATGTAAACACATTTCCACAGTAAAGATACGCAGTGTATAAACACATGTATGATCCCCCGTTCAGAGATAAAGAAACACAAATAATTTAAAAAAAGGTAGA
Source organism: Sinocyclocheilus rhinocerous (assembly GCF_001515625.1). Classification (NCBI taxonomy): domain Eukaryota; kingdom Metazoa; phylum Chordata; class Actinopteri; order Cypriniformes; family Cyprinidae; genus Sinocyclocheilus; species Sinocyclocheilus rhinocerous. Next base: position 220,733 of record NW_015626361.1, read on the forward strand.
AGTATCTTATCTAACTAACCTCTGTCTGTGGTCACTATCCTTTGGTAAGGATGGACCCGTGAATCATGTCTCCGCACTTTAGTAGCCATTGCACCTAGATTACAACAGGTCCATAAGGTTAGACATGGTTCAGCCCAGGAGAAAAACATATATGTAAAGCCTGTGGACCACAGCTAGACCACATAATGCCGCAGCAGAACTCTAGAAACCAGAAAAATACAGAGCACATCTGATTTTGACCTTTTATTTAAGAGATCCATTCAAAATGAATCTCAATTTGAACCGGCTAGCTGTGAAACAGGCTTTACATGAAATCTCATCTATATTTAAATGTATGCATATAATGTTTCTACATATAATACATATTCACAATATCAACACACCGAGTAGAAAATTAATAAAAAACAAGAGTAATAAATGCATACAAAAAACCCAGAATTTAATAAATGTATAACTTACAACTTAAAATTACATAGTAATCCACAAGATACTAAAATTTGAGACGGGTGGGCAAGGAATTATGGGTAAAAAAACAAAACAAAAACAAACAAAAAACAAACAAACACACACACACACACACTAAACAAAGGTATGTTTTAAGCAAAAAAAATTACTATAGTGGAAGCAGTGTCATATGATAGCAAATTGTAATCAAGTTTTGACACCGTGATTACTGTACGACAGCACCTGGCTCATGCTAGCTAAATTTCAGCACACAGTCTAAAATACAAACGTTCTCTGCTCACAAGAATTCATGTGAAATAAGTGGAAAAACTAGAATAGACTGCACATTCTAAGCATGTTGACAATAAAATTAATTAACTTACATTTTCTCCTTGGTCAATCTCAAATGTAACGCACACAGAAAAAATAGATTTGAAATAACTGTTGATGGCGGACTAGTTATTGGTTCCATAGTGAAGGTCTACTCAACACCAAGAGCAAAATTCCTCTATAAATTGTATGCATACGCACACATGAACAAAAAGATTTTATTTCTTTGTACCAACAGTACACCTTGGTTATTATACGGTGCTATATTCCTATGCCAAAGCATTAATTTCAATAGAACTTTCACTATCAGTTGTATTATCATTATCATCATGTTTACAATGCAACCCAAATAATAAAACAGATTTCACTGGTAAGTGAATGTGGTGTGGAATTTTAAGGTTATTTTGCTTTGAAGGTTATATTTAGGGCAGGGTTTTGACACAAATTTCATAATTCAATTCGAATTCACAAGCTTGTGATTCGATTTGATTCGATTCGATTCAATATCGATTATTTTGGATATATATCAGGTACACATGCCAAATTTTCTCAAGAAAAAATATATACTATAATATTGAAGGTTAAAACTAACTGATTTTTTAAGCTATACAACTGCTTAAATTACACTTAATTTTTATAATAAAAGTTACAATTACATAATAGTTCTACTTCGATTTCGATTTTTTAACATTTAAATGGTGGCTGTAATAAAAAATATAACTTAAACATTGAAGAAAAGTAAAAATTATAATAAATTTATATGGTGCATATATTTAGCAAAATGCCCCTCTCTACAGTTTAATTTTCTAGCTGACTAATGAGATTATGGTCACCGAATATGTTTTTTTCTGAGGTAAATGTGACGTTATGTGACACTGTTTACAAGCCGTTATATTGACGTCTTTGAGCTGCTGAAACACTTATTGAGCGATTATATGAGACAGGATACGGATTATAAAGTTGTACTCTTTCTTTTAACTTACCTTAGTATGTTTAGTCATGTTAATTTTGCGCTGAAATTGGTATTAATGCAGAGGAGATGATCAGTTCACGTGCGCCTCGCGCTGCCGCGTCTGTTGATCGAGGTGCTACAGCGATCTGTCACTCCACATTAAACAGCGCCAAAATGGCATTTATTGTTTTAATTTTGCAATACAATGGACAGAATTTGAAATCTGAGACTTTGTTTCACATTAATAGGACCAAAGCACAATGCTTATTGCGATATATTGGATGGGAGGTGCCCTTCAATGTTCCGTCCATTAACTGAAAACAGGACTAATCGATTCTTGGGATTTAAGAATCGATATCGTTTCGTAAAAATGAGAATCGATATTTTTTTACCCAGCCCTAGTTATATTGCTTTAAAGTGAAAGAAATGTGATGGGTTGCATTTTGCATTAAAGTAAGAGAATTTTGTATATAAACAAAATTGATGTAACATTAAAGTATGTGAATTGCCAGTTACATTTTGTTTCGCTCTTGGCATGCACAGACCTTGAGACGGATTGGTGAAGGAATATATATTTTAGTCTCCCAATCAACAAAAGATTTCAAACTATACAAAATACAATACAAAAACTAACAAAATATTAATTGGCATTCCAAAAAAAGTGATTTTAAATATTGAATATTTTTATGAGCAAGTTCAGAGAAGAATCTGTGGACGTGGCACATTTTTTGTGCCCATTGTTTTTGGGGGGGGGGCAAATCTATTCTAATCTAATCCATTTAAGCACAAATGAGGCAAAATGAGTTAAACACAACTGAAAGTTGTTACTGGTAGCTGAACCAAATTATTTAACAAACACCTAAGAAGATGGGGCTGTGCTACACTGTTTTACAATGACAGGCATTTAAATTCTGCATGACTCTGCAGAGCTCCATGTGGGCCTGCCAAGGTGTGACGACTATACCAAATCACATAATGACATCACAGAATAGTTGCGAAGCACAAATGTTTTTACTCTCCTCTGGAGAAATTCTGGAAGTGCTAATGGTTCCCTCTAACTGTGTGCGCGTATACACCCACATGCTATGCTGAAACAGCAGATGTCCAACAAATCACTTCTGATTGCACTGATGCCCAGCGAGCAAGCGAAAGGGAGAGAGTGAGAGAGAACATGGTCTGGTCTGGTCTGGAGGAGGTTTGATGTTGGATCGATACTGTAAGTAAATAAAAGGCTGCTAAGCTTGTGAGCGTTTAAGTTTAAAAGTGGAAACGCGGCACTGTCAGAACAGCAGAAGACCCAAACATGCCAACTGTACAGCATCCAGTGAACTGAACTCAGAAATCCCTCCATCGAATCAAAGACGAGCACTAACCAAAGCTATTCAAGCGCAGTATTCGACTGCTGGTACACATGACTCCATGCTATTGATCGCCATCTCTACTTGATTTCTAAATGTTTACATTGCTTTGATGAAAAGTGTCGAGTCTGTAAAAGAAGATGTCGTGGTTATTATCTATCTTCTTCACGAGTGTTTGCAGAAGCCTCACTAGGCAGGGGAGTATGGGCAATTCTCTCTGAATAGGGTTGAGCACTCAAGTTCACAAGGGTAAAAATAAGACAATTGGATACAGTGAGAATAGTGGAAGAATTTAATGAACATCCCCAATGGGACTCTGGGCTCTTTCTCTCTCAGTGCCGCTCGGCACTGGTACCAAGGCCTGCTACAGCAGGGAAGAGAGAAATGATTTCAAAAGCCAGGTGGGGGCACCAGGGTAGGGGTGCCATTGGGTAGCATGGTGGCCATCTGAGTGGGCCGAATGATGTTCATGATGGGGGTCCCTGCTGGAGTGGGGGGCCTGAGGGCAGCTGGGGGAAGGACCTGACCCGCAGGAGCCGCGATCAGACGCTGACCTTGAGCAGCTGCTGCCGCTGCTGCAAGAGAGAACGCAAGGGTGGCTGCCGTAAACAGAAGAGTGAAAGACAGAAAGAGTGAAAGGAAGAGAACAAGACATAGAGAGAAAAGTAATGGGAGAGATAGAGCGATAGGAGGAGGTTGTGTGTGTGTGAAGGTGTATAAAATTTTCAGAGCAGAAGGGGAATATAGAATTGGACAGAAGGCACAAAAACAGATGTGTGAAAAGCACAGGCAGGGAAAGGAAAACAGAAGTACACGAAAAGAGGGAAAAAGAGGGTGGGGGAAAAAATAAAGGAAAATTAGTCCATGCAATGGTCAATGAACCACAAAAAATTACACTCTAAAGCAAACTAAAACCCCACAACCAAAATCATTACAAAAATGAATCAAAACTAAAAAACACAAGGAGGAACTGATGATTGATCATACCAGGGCAAACCGATCATCAATACAGAGGCACTAATACACAACACAGAGTAACTGATTTAAAGCAGCACATCTAAACTCAATGTCCTGCGGCATGTAGAGGAAACAGCACTTCAGTTTGTGTGCTAAAATATGCTCATGTTATTTCTTATGGCTGTAAATCTAAAGTGCACTCTCTAGAATTGATTCCACTAACTTGCCATAAGCTTTCCCACATGAATCAAAAACCTCTACATGCCACTGGGACATTTAGTGCAGATGTGGAGGGGAAATAACGGCAACAGGGCTGAAAATTAAAATGCTTGTGAACATTCTGCACTAAAGCCAAACAGATGTGTTTCTTCCAAAAAGATGTCCCTGTCATATATACCCAAATATGCATGCACACATTCATAAATCCATACAATCATAAATACAGTCATGTAAATATTACTTTACAGAGCAGTATAAAAGCCCAAAACCCTTCATGTCAATGTGAAAATGCATTGCATTAATGAATATGTATGACACGGGCTGAATCATATGCAAATATGTTTGAGCAATAATACAAGTGTATGACCTAAAGACAACCTAAAACACACAATCATGCAGCAAAATGATTCTGTGTGCCACACCAAGATTACGCAAGCTGTGATTGCAATTGGAACAGCTTTGAAAGGAGGTGGGAGAGAGGAGGGAGAAGGAGAAAAAGAGAGAGGGAGAGACGGAGGGATTAAAGAGAGACAGAAATACTAGACTGTGGGCAGATGATTAGATGTTTTCAAGAGGAGTGTGCAGTGAACAGGATTCTTTCTTGAATTAAAACAAGCACCTTATGTCTGATGAACTCTCATGTGCACAAGGTTTTTTTTTTTAATTGCTCATTTATGGTCAGAGTAAGTCAGCACAGAAAACAACATCACTGTATGTGCATTTACATGTGGATTAAGGATGGATATAAGAGATGGATTATGGCTGGTTGTGATTTGATATTGTGTGTGTAAGCTCTGCGTCCTAACAAATATGGGTGTGATTTTGTGTGTGTAAGCATTTAAACCGATCTCTTTAGTCACTATGCAACACAATCACAGCTGAACTCACATTATTCCCTAATAGTTAGTTTTATGACTGCATTGTGGATATGCTGATGTTTAACTCTTTTTATTCTGGAGAGTTTGTTTATATAAAGTTCCCAAGCGTCTAGCTGTTGATGTGTGAATGTGTCTCCTTACGCATTTTGATGTTGGTGTCTCTGTATGTTCCGTTCAGAATGGCCAGCTCCATAAGCTGCATCTTCTTCAGATTATCTTCTCCTTCTGCCTACGAAAAGAAAAAGATCAATCAGAGAGAACTTCATTACTCACACAACCAATCACCAACCAGGATTCATTCTGAAAATGGGGACAATCTGGTTTCAATAATAAAAAAAAGCAGTGAATAAAATAAAATACAATTTAAAAAACGGAATGCAATTTTAAAAAGTGTGATTCATAAAAAGCAAATAAACTAGTAGAAAAAAATCTAATTAAATTTAATTCTATTAAATGGGACATATGCAAAATTTCTATAAATAATGAAAATTATTTAAATTAATAAACACAAAGTGCTGGAGTAGAACATATTAATAAATATCTACTCTTAGCAGGAACTAGAAGTCTAGTGCTTCTGGACCTAGAGACAGATGCATATTTTCAATTACTAAGAACGAGTAAAAGAGTAAACCAAACATGAGATCTCTCAAACGCAGAGCAACTTAAAAAAAAAAGAAGCACTAAGGGACTTGTATTTCCAACTGCAGAGAGGAGGAGAGGGGAGAGAGAAAGAGGGAGTAGAAACCAGCACAATTCAGATTTACACATCAAGCAACAGACACATTGGAGGGCTGGGGCACCTTTAACTTTTCATGGTGTTTCAGAGTTTCCTTAGGAGAGCACACATCAAAGGACAAACTACTTTGACAGACACCATATTTGAGTGGTATTGTGAGAGTTGCCTTTAAGGGACTTTGACTGCAGAAATAACACAGTTCTAGGTTAGTAGAACTCTACATATCCACATGACTCGAAAGCTGAGAGAAACCCTGAGTAATTTCCTCAATCAGAAAAAATAAAAACTGCACTGAAGCTACTGATGCCTCCGCAAGAATGACTCACCCATTCCTGAGCACTTTAGTAATTCAATACAGACACAAAAACATTCTTTTCTAGAAAGCGAAGCTTTTGTTTGAACACTTCACATTTGAGGAGCTTGTGGAGAGCCAATGAAGATTCATCTTGTTACAATAACACCACTCATGTGAAGACAAAAGAAAATGGGCTCAGGCTAATCAAATGCAGTGCGGAGAGAGGAAAACATTCTTCATTTGTCCATTTAACAACTACTGAGCCTGACTGGTGAAAATCAGCTCTGTCCTTCACGAGTATCACCTGGGATTAGTCTTGTGAATTTTGCAAGACCAACTCAGACCCAACTCCCACCCCCCATACACAGTGAGTGTATACACATGACCACACGGAGTTTCCAATGACCGAGCAGCACATCCTTCCTCTGCCTTACAAATGATGATCTCTTCACTCTTATTCTGGTCAGCCGATCTCAGTTTCGGCATAGCTGCTCTAATACTGTCAGAAGTGACAAGGAGTCAGCCACTCAACAAGGGCAAAGATATGTCCAGGGTTTCCTGCTCAAGCATTTCACTGTCCACACTGATATGTTAAGCTCAAAAAAGGTGAGACTGATTCATGAAATAGTCTGTGGAGGTAGAAATTTGTGTCATTCACTTACCCTCATGTCATTCTAGGATAGTATGACTGACTTGACACATAAAATAAAAGGAGATAACAGGAGATATCTTGGTTACTCTTTTCCATTCAATGTAAATGGGGACTGTCAAGCTCCGAAAAGGACAAAAAACCTTCAAGTCACCATGAAATCAAAACTGACATTTCTTATTTTAATGAAATACTGCAATGTTTAATCTAAATTATTTTAACCATGTACGTTAAAAAAAGTGCCCCTGTAATCTTTTAATCAAAAACATTAACATGCCCTCGCAACAACAACTGTTCTATGATCGTGTATACAGACACAAGGGCTGGACAATAAGGTTGTCCAATAGGCAGACAAGATCAAAAAAATTAAGTCACCCTACATTTTTTTTTTCAAGATGATGTTTCATTCAGATATACTTCACAATATGGAAGAAAAGATGATAAAAATGTTTGCTTCAAGCCGTCTTTTAACCTATTAATGTATGCCATTTCCTGGAAATCTTCCCCCCTGCTGCAAATCTTAAAACGACCGCCAAGAGATTTGGTACATATATATATATATACAAACAGAGAAATAAAAAAAAGAGATGAAAAGAAAGTCACATGCACTGAGTACAATGTGACCGTGAACTAATTCATATCTGAGAGCTTTAGAATAGTTACTTTTTAGATGGAGATTTAGTTACTATATTTGATTAAAAACAGAAAAAAGGAGGAAACAAGAAGCAGAAGAGAATGTGATCACCACATCTATCGTTATATAACCCATTACAACGGGAAAAACAAAACCATTATCCATAATAACTTGTAACAAAACAAAAGCATCAGCTCCTTGTATTAGAGCAGATTAAAGTAGAGGGTCAGTGCAAGGAAGGAAATCAAGGTCTGGGGCAGTTGTGCCTATACATTCCTCTAAGAGGGTGAGGCAGAGGATAAATGACTCGAAAAAGCCCCAACACACCATAAACTATCACACTCTCATTTCTGCTGAGCAGGACTTTGTGTGGTTGGCACAGCTCTAAATCCAAATAACAACATCTCAGTGGTGGCCATGAAAGCAGATGGAGTCGATTTTCTCTCGTCCCACAAATGAAGACTTTGTTTCTGGCTCATTCTGCAGGGTATTTAATGAGGCTGCAGTGCCTCTGGTCACTAAGAGTAACTTCCCACAGGCCTGCAATGACACTGGGGTTAGTGGAGCACAGACATCTTTCGAGGGCTGATGACGCTGCTTCTCCGAGTCACCGTTGAGTGGACATTTCTTTTTGAGGTCAGGCCGGATTTTTTAAAATTCTTTTCGTTTTATAACACCTGCTTTCTTTGCTTCTTTCTCCTGGGCTAGAAGCATTCTCAGGATGTTTGTAAAAAAAAATGCATAGATTATTCTTAGGCAAGAGAGGGAGGAAGGAAATAAAGGAAGTGCGGCAATTCCAGAGAGCTGTGTGTCATCAGATGGGGGAGGCTCAGGGGAGACGTCCCTCTGATTTAAGCAACAAAAGCTGACACAGAGAGAACGTTTCCACACACACACACTCTGGGTGTGAGACATCAGGGAGGGCCGCTCAATAATCCTGCTCTATCCACAGGAATCAGATTCAATCAATGGGGTCTATTTGTAAGGGCAGTGGAGTGAAGCGGCTCTCATTGGCCGTGGGGGAGGACACGGGACGCTAGACTGTGACAGCAGAGCTTGTGAGCACATCAATTGTATTACACGCACAGAATTACAGCATTTCCTCTCTATAATGAAACGTTTACAGCCATTTCCAAATCCATTTCCTTCTTCAGTAGATCTGTGGGATGGCTGGTGTCAACCAGCACGTGCTTAAGTCCAGCAGTGAAACTTGCATTTTTATCTGAAGACATTGGAGAGAAACATTACATACACAGAGCAAAGTCAGCCTTTTTTTTTTTTTTAACAAGAGTTAATATCCAAGTCACATATAATTCAAGACAATCTTTTACTAAAAGACAGACCACCAGATAAGAAAAGTGCTTTTAAACTAGAGGAACATTTTTAGAATGTTGAGACAGGAAAAGTAGAGAGAAAGTTCTATTTGACATTATGCATTTTCAGGACTTGTTACAGTTACCTTTGTCACTTCCAGCTCTTCACAAGTTCTCTTTACCATATAAATGTATTCAACTCCACCCTCGCCACCAAACCAACCACAATCTACATTATTCAGAACCCTTATTGCATTGTTAAAGCTTTAGAATGAACTTCAGCAGTCACCCAGCCAGTGAGGAGAGATTACAGCACATGCCAAGCAGTTACACCACCCTTCTCCTGTCAACTGCGACAGCTGGCTTGAGTGTATCTAAACCTGGGCTTGAGAAATTGAGTCAAACTCCTAATCATTTCTTTCATTCAGTTTTACCTGGTTTGTGATGTTAATTGAATGGACTTCATTGGGAACCTTCACTGAAAAGTGGCCTGCAAGCAGAGCCATCAATATCCTCAATGTACCATCAGCAAAATAAAATAAAATGAAAATAAAAAAATTTAAATGCTGTAATGCTTTAACTTTCATTCTGTAATCAGTAATGCCTTATTTGAAAAATATCACACCTCAAAAAGGTCATGAACAAGGATTATCACATAGTAATGGATGGCGTTTAAAATGAGGGGATCAAACACATCTAACAACAAGTACTCTCACAGTGCACCTAATTTCAATGCATCCAAGCAGTTACATCCCTGGGCTAAAAATGCAAAATGTTGCAGGTTTGATCTCTGAGCAGTTTTCCCCTAGGATAAGACACACAATGTGTCATGTACATCGCTCCGGATAAAAAAGGTCTGCAAAATGACAACCATATAATATGTAGGCCAAGTTTGAGAGTGATAGCTGTATTTTAAAAGCCGTAACAGATGCACTGGACAAAGGCATCCATACGGGATTACACTGGATATCGCCAGAGCAGGATGTGAGGACAGAGATTAGAGTGAGTGAACAAACAAAATAAAGCACAACAGAAGATGAGGAGGGAGGAGTGCAAAAACAGAGGGAACATTAATGTGATCCATGATTTCCATTGCTGCAACACATTGTAAAATCTTCAGTTGACTCGCACTCCTCTCTCTCACTTTCTAATTTCCCCTCCCCTCTTCCTCTTTCTCTCTCGCTGCCAGACGATGTTTTGTTCTGCTCCTATGATCCTTTAATGCCACCCAATCGAGCCGAGAATATCTTGAAAGGATTTGGGAAGGCTGATCTGGAGGTTTAAATACTGCCGGATTTGCATCAGATTCTGAGATTTGAGAGTCAAAGCTGATCCGCGTGCTCCCTGTGCCGCCTGGGCTGTCAGATCTGGACTGTGACCCAACCTCGCCCGCTTTACAACCCCCTTGACCTTGTGTTCGGCGTCAGGGGCAAATGGGAAGAATGAATCAGCTGAGGGAAAAAGGCCTGAATAAATAAACCTGCAAATCCCAATAAAAGCAGCACACTTATGACTGGCCCTTGAACATGCAGTGGGGATTGATGGACCATATTGAGGCTAATTTGAAAACAGAGCTTTCCCAATGGCCAAGCAGAGGTTACTTCACAGTCAAGGTTAGCAGCTGCAAAGCAAATGCATGAAATGAAAAGTGTTGGCCAGCGCAGTCAAGGTCTCTACTGTTATAGCCAAACTGCTCTGTGGGTCAGGGCCAATATATTAGCAAGCAGAAGGCACAGAGCCTGATATACCTATTACCAATGCATGCTGCGTGAAAAGATGTTTTGCTTGAACAAAATTGGAAAACATTGCATGTGAAAGTAACTGAGTCCACACACAAACTTGATGATGTGTTCAGTTTTGCTGACTTCAGGACACACTGTACTACCAATGGGAGATTACAAATGAAGAGTAATGGAGACGTATTGGACCAAATTGCAACTAAAAAAGCTCCTAGAGAAGGTCAGGATAAAATAATCTTAAAGGGGTCATATGATGTGATTTCAATTTTTCCTTTCTCTTTGGAGTGTTACAAGCTCTTGGTGCATAAAGAAGATCTGTAAAGTTGCAAAGACTAAAGTCTCAAATCCAAAGAGATATTCTTTATAAAAGTTAAGAGTCAGCCACACCTACCTAAAACGGCTCGTTCTAACACGCCCCAACATACCTACGTCGCTCTGTGGGAAGATTTGCATAACGCCGCCCAAATATTCACGCAAAGAAAGAAGGAGTAACTTTTATTCTCGCTGTAATATTGAAAAGTGAAAAGTGAAAAAGTGAAAAGTGACGTGACATGTGGCCAAGTATGGTGACCCATACTC
>NW_015626361.1:232170-242820 GCF_001515625.1 Sinocyclocheilus rhinocerous
TGGATAGCTGGCCAATCACAGCATACCTCGCTTTTTCAGACCGATGAGTTTTGTAAAAATCGACGCGTTTCAAAAAGGCGGGGCATAGAGAAACAATAATGTACAGTATGTGGAAAATAATGTGTTTTTTTTTTACTTTAAACCACAAACATTTCATTACACCAAATACACAAAATAATGTTCTTTTTAGCAGCATCATATGACCCCTTTAATTAAACAGGAACATTTTCTCAGACCACACGAGCTACTTGAAAATGTTCTGCCTATGGACTCAACTAACTATGGCATAAGATAGGAGAGATAAAACGCTCTACATGCAACCAAATTTAGGCATTGTCTACAACTGCAAACATATGTCCTAATATAATCCTGTTTCACCCTCCAAAACAATGCAAGAAGATGAAAGGAATCCATTCCTGGTTCTCTCCACGAGATTGGTTTCGAGAGGATTCTCTAGATGCCAGGACTGATCCTAGAGGTCCCTGTCCCCGTCTGACTCTGAATGAGCGGATAATTAGCCCAGACACCATGTAACAGGGGTGGGAGTGCAGAGGCTAGGCTAGTGCACAAACACTGGTGTTTCAGTCTGCAGCTATTCTCCCCAAAGTAAAAGGATTAGTGGCCTGTTCAAAGGAAATGCAGTTGGACTGATGTCCGCAGGGGGTCTTTTATGGGAACCAGAAGAGATTACAGCCAACTGTTTTCAGAAGAGTCAGGGGCTGCACTAACCTCTAGAGGTGGGCTGCAAACTAAGAGGTTTATGTTATTTATCCAGATAGCTTGTTACAGGAAGTAGAGCTTGGGGATGGACTCTTTAACTTTTCAAAGACGATAGTTGACTTTGTGCCTCTTTCCGGAACAAGTTATGTTTATAACCAATACCCATTCAGAGTCTCGAGTTGTCATTTCAGCATCCAACTCAATAAGAGTAAGATGCGTCACACAGAGACTGTTGGTTGCTGAAATCTCATCCTTTCTGTCAAAGTTCTGTCACACACTCTGTGATAGACTATGACTGAAAGATAGTGAAGAAAAAAGGTTTAGTAAGACGGCATTGTTAGGTTGATTAGGGATGCATCAATATCAAAATTAAATTTGAATTCTGACAACACTAATTATAATTGATAATTATTTTCACATTATTGCTGGTAACCGATAAATGGCTGATGATAAAATTCTATACTCTCTTTCCTTCGGCTGCTCCCGTTAGGGGTCACCACACTGGAATTAGCCACACTGCCATTTGGTACAGGTTTCATGTCAGATACCCTTCCTGATGCAACACAGCACTAAGAGCAATATAATTCTATAATATTTATTCTAAATAAAATTCAAACAAAAAAATAAAACAATAGTGAATTTAGGCATCAAAACAGTATAATGTACAGTATGCAAATATATACATTCACTTTGAGATTTGTTAAAAATTACAGTTAACATTTTATTACAGTTTAGTAAATATGGTACAGATATATTGTGCATCCATCTTTCAGATCATCAATATGACAATGAGTCTTCTTAACATTACAGATTTACTTTCCTCCGCTTTCTCTGGCAGAAGCATTCCAAGATTTCCAATAAGGGGTGTAGGATTGGGGGGTGTAGGAAATTAAAGCAGCTCTGTCTCTTCTCATAAAAAGAGTTCGGCGGCAGCTACAGTCAGATAGGGAAACTGCTGTGGAAAATTTTTTTGCATTACCATTCACAAAGGGTTGCACAAAAAATCCTTTAAATCATCAGCATCAGCATTTCTGCCTTCACTCTGTATGTTTTCTCTTGGGCCTAATGTTGATATTTTGAGGGGGAAAAATGTAAAGCAACTTGCTCAACAAAATCGTTGTCACACTTTTAAGGACAATCATTTGACTGTACAAGTTCCAGAACTTCAAGCTCTTGAGCCTCATCTGAAGTGAGCAGATTAAACAGAAACCCGCAGAGAGAGCGAGAAGGTCTGAAGGGAGGTGGCATGCCTGAACTGAGCTCTACCCAACAGAAGGGCACCTACCCTGGGTCAAGGCCACCTGTTCTTCCCCTGCAGTAGCGCTGCTACAGCTAATTTGGGCTGGCATAAGTGTAGGCTAAAAGATGATGTCACACTAGCTTAAAAAGCTTGTTTGGTTTGTTGCAAATAGTCAGATCATTTCTTTTGAATCTACATTACCCGCTTAACTAGAAGTGGGAGAACGTTGAAAACGGTAGCACCACTTCAATCCCAGCTAAATGCTGCAGTTGCACACTGCTATGCAGCTCAGTGTACTCTGAAATGTGTAGTTAGCCGATAACTGGGAGGCCCTCAGGGTCACTGTTGGAGCACTTTACAGGGCCATAGCAGTCTGTGAAGAGTGGGCAATTGAAATCCCAGAGAGAACAACAACTTAACGAGACCGCATGTTCGCTAGCCGAGATAAGTGGCATTAACCCAAAAGCACAAAACGATGCCTGTCTTTGTAAATTATGCATCAGTATCATAAAAAGACATTCTAATAGAACAGTCAAAAAAAAACAGAGCAGTTAAAACGCTCCCTATAGCATCAGTTTATCATTTCCACTTCAGAAAGGCGATTAACATTAGCGGGGCTATTTTTCAACCACAAAACAGCTTAACAGCAGACGAGAGCATCTAAAATAATGTGATGTGAAATGTGATTTTTAGACAGTAAATAAATGCTGGTCTTCTTTCTATAAAACTACTGTCTCATTTGTAGTGACACTTGTTATGCCAGGAAAATCACTTTAAAGCTGAAAATGAAAAGACAAATCCCATTGCACTGTGTGAAGTGGTTCACTTCGCACATCGCCGCTTGAATTTGTGCCTTTAAAATGGCAGGTGCTCAGGTGAAAATAGGCACACAGTAAATTCCCAGTCTATTCTGGGTCTGCTCTTTACATTCTGTTCAGTGAGTCGACGAACTGCCAGTCCAATGGAGCGTTTGAAGCTGCTGCCAGCAAAGGCCGGATTAGCATACAGACCACAAGAGAAGCCTTTTCCTGTTGCGGTTCTGGTGGTCAGTAAGCCTGGGGTGCAAACCATGGCTCCAGTCAAGAAGACCACAGAAAGTAAAAGAGGACAGCTGCTTTAGGGAAGATGACAGAGAGGGAGAGTACACTATAAAGCCGAACATAGCACAGAAGGATAACAGTCTCCACCTCTTGGGCCTCTAGTACTAAAACTGCCAGAACTGCCAGGACCACCTACCATATCGACACCATCAGATGGTGAAAAACAAAAACAAGTTTGCCAATGCTTCAAGAAAAAAATCTCTCTGGAATGTTCCCCATAGCCATATTTTCAGAATTACTCTGGAATGCTACTGGCCAATATATATTAAATCTTGACAATACAGATAAATTAAAATTTCTAATATCGGCCAATAAATTATATGTTAAGAAAATATAGGGATTTCTTAAGTTAACTAACCTTCTAAACAACTTTTCTGCATATGCAGATTACAACATAATGCTTTCAGTATGTCCCCTGACCCTTTGTTCTGTTTGTACCAACACTTACATGACGAGCAGCAATGAGCGCTGATGTCTCTCCAGCTATCTGCGAGAAACATCAGCAAGGCAGGTCTTTTCCAAGCTCACGGCTGAGGATGTTCCCATTACCCATGATCCTATGCTCTAGACCAGTGTTTCCCAACCGGGGTGCCGTCTATCGAGAGCTGGGGTGCCGTGTAAAAAAATCCTTTTTTAATATTTTTAAATTGCTAAAATGTTCAAAAAAGCAGCTATTATATAATATCCATTTCTGATGTCGCCAATAATTAGATATGCACTGAAATTCCGGCTGCCGAAAATTAGTTCACCGCTCAGGTTTCACTTTCACGTGGTGTGACGCTCTGCGTATTATCCCGCTCTATGCATGTGCGCTCCGCTCAGATAGCCCTACTGTTAGACCTACCTGAAAAACTAAAAAGCAATTTATTTAATTTGAAGGCCTGTCGTTATTTTTTATTTGTGCTATCATTATTAATTTCTTTATTTGTTCTTATTTTATTATTAACTGCTTAGCCTCCTTGTCATTTTTTATTCAATTCAAAGTTTTAAATCAAGCTATCTCGTGCTACTGCACCAAAATTACCCCACTGTAAAATAAAAAAAAACACTTGAGTGAGCAAAAATTTGTGAGATAGCTAGTTATAATGGTAATTAAATAATGTTTACATATGAATAAAAGCCTACATTAAAATCTGTCATATAAATTGGTCTTTTCATTAGAAATTAGCCTACTGATTGCCACCATTGATGGACAATTTTTTTTTTATAATATTAAAAATATCTGTATGACAGTATATTCTGCAGTTCTTCCCTGCTGTACCGAATATCTATACTTTTCAAAGTATCATATCGAAGTTAGAAATTCAAATATTGTGACAAAATTAATTTTGTAGGGTGCCACAAATTTGTTAACATTTCCAAAGGGTGCCGCGACTAAAGAAAGGTTGGGAAACACTGCTCTAGACCCTGCAGCTGGGGCTTGAGTCTGATTGGATGCGACACATGTTCTGAAAACAGGGACACAAGAGCACTCTCGGACGGGTTGCACTGACCTGCAGGGCGACTTGCATGCATTTCAGGAGGCTCTCATCACAGGTGGTTGCATTCACTGCGATTTTTTTTCTGTCTTTTGTCCTCCAAGGTCTCCAATGATCTTAGCCAATGAAACTCAAGCCGCATTGAAGTAGTCCAGTACAATACAGTCAAATTCCAGACACTCCAAGGATAAATGCAGCTGCATGCTTTAAGAGATAGTTCATTTACATGTCATTCCAAACCCATGTGTGTAGGGACACAAAAAATATTTTGAAGAATGTTATAACTGTTTTGCCCATACAATAAACCAAAACAACACTGGACCCCAATGATATTTTTCAAAATATCTTCTTTTGTGTTCCACAGAATAAATACAGTCATACAGTTTTGGAAGAACATGTAAATGGGGGCAGAATTTTCTTTTTTGGGTAAACTATCCTATAAATTAAGAGGTGCTCAATAAAAGAGCAAAAAAAAAAAAAAGATAATGAATTCATTTTTAACAAAGAATGATTAGTAATTGGATAGGCATTCTCACTACACATGCAGAGACAACAGTAAGCAGCCAGATGGCATTTTGTTCTGGTTTGTCACATGAGCCTGATAGGAGGTGATAGTGATTATGCATGTTCAAGAAAAGGTGTTTATTGATCACGATGAGTTGGCCGCCCAGAACAGTCCTAGTTTCAGGCAGCATTCCACAAGACACACGGTCTGCGAGCTGACGGCGAGAATTTGGCTGACGAGGACGTTACGCCCCACAGACCACGAAGCCTGTCGTATATTATACACCATCTGTCTCGGTCTCGTCTTTCCTCTGAGCCTAAGAGTGAGTGAGAGGTCTATAACCAGGTGTACTGTGTGAAATTAACTGTGTTCCTGAATTGGGAAAAGATTACAAACGCAAAGCACCTATGACAACTCAGAGAGGCTTGAAACCTCTCCAGATTGGGGACTCATTGTGCTCGGCAGAGGCGCTGAATGTGATGGTTACTGGAGTACACGGGATAAAAGATGTGCCAAGAAAGACCGTGTGAAAGAGTGGGTGTGTATGTGTCTGAGAAAGGAAGAGACAAGAGAAGGGAACAGGGCTTCAGGCTACAGTGCAAACACTGCTAACCCAGTCACTTTGTTACAGGCAAGGACGAAGCCCATTCATGGAGAGATGCTGGAAGCATTGTGTGAGCGAAGCTCTCCATTTCTCTTCTTCTCTTTCACCTCCCTACTCCCTTCTTTTGTGGTCTTTTAAGATATTGGAAGCATCATGGAGGACACGGGGAGCAGCAAGTTGGTTCTCTAGTCGATTTCTGCCTACAAGCACAAGCAGAGTTGAAACGAAATGCTGGAAAATGGAAAGCAATAAGAAAGGAAGGAATAAAGGAAAGGGCCAGACTGCTGGGCTACAGCTACTATACGCACCCACGTAAAGCTCCAAAGTCACTGAGCTCTGGAGGCAAAACTGTTACTACAGATATGCCACAATCTAGTAGGAAGTGCTTCCCTGACAAAAACCTAACACAAAGAGAGACTGAAATGCTACATGTTCCTTATAGCCAGGGGCATCCACAAAAGAAACTATCAGCAGTACCATATTGAATTTAAAAAAGGTCTTCATCCACCGTTCATTTCAAACCTTTGCTAGCTTCTGTCGACGGCCGACCCAGTGCGCTGACACTAAAATAACCCAGAAAAATATTTTGACACGCCACTTTAATTAGCTGAGATAAAGGGAATGGACACATAGTGGCCTAGATTCTTAATGAGATGTCATAGGTGTGAGCTTCTATTTCCCATCATTCCTTAGTGCACTGATGCCAACCGGGATCAGACATGCTGAAGTACGGTACTGTGGAAATATCGTACCATTCGCAGCAAGGGGGTATTTAGGGTGAATATCTAACATTTTCCCAGAAGGCCTTTCACTGGGTCTCTGAGAATGTTGTGACTGCAGGATTAACACTGACCTCACATTCCAACACAGCTATTGTCAATCATTAGAAATGACTTTCTGCTGTCTATTAGACGGATTCTCTCTCTCGCTCTCAAACACACACCTTGAGGGGAAATGAGGAATGTCACCTTGTAGCACAGCATCTCTCTCGGCAGTTTTGACACACAGCATCTTCCTAACATCTAAATCCACAACACCCATCACGGGCGTCAGCTCTCCTGGGTTTAGCACCCCTAATGAGAAAACCAATTTGTCAGGTTTTTAACACATTTGAGAGGCTAATTACTTCGTAGGAAGGGATCGTACTGTTTTATTCTCTCTGATCATCTCTAAATGGGCTGGTGCATAAACCAGTAAATTGAATTAACAGGGATCTGATATGTAGACGTGTCCACAGACTACAACGCATCTGTTCGCAGCGTCGGAGCTTGTCACTGAATCTGCTGGAGATTAGAGCTGCCTCGTAAGCACAGTTGCTATAATCCGTGCAGCTTTCTCGGTCTTCAAAAACCGGGCCACATTGTGGAGAAACTGGGAAAGTAAGCAAATTTAATCTGCAATTCAGAGACAAATGATTACAGGACAAATTGGAATATATGGAATGGGTGACGATGCCTAATCTTGTTGGTTACAAATGCATTAAAAAGTACACACATGGCTTGATCTACTCATACAATCAGCACACACTAAAATGGAAATTAGCAAATGCAATTTCAGCAATAAGATCACTTATTTGTTTTTAATCAATACCATTCTCAATCACTGATGGATTTAGCAAAAACAATCTGCATGTTCTAACAGTAAGTAAATTTTTTTTAGCACTTCATAACGCAGACTTAAGACACATTTAATACATAGCCATAACAGGGATGTGCGTTCTATATTAAAATATACTGTAAATGATCTTAAGGAAACTGAATAATTAGAACAGACATGTTTGTTAGGGGGTTCACATAAGACGTCTTGTGTTCAGAAATAGCTGGACAGAGCACAACGGAATGGAACCATTTTAAACTTGACAATATTAAACTCAGTGCTCATGGAGCAAGATACTATAAAAACACACATACACACAAAATGTGATTTTAAAGACATAACTGATCCGAGAGGGTTTTACCTTACAAGCTACAATTAGTGTTTTATCAGCTTCCATAATCTACACCTGCATTTGTCTCCACCTTCCTCTATGTCTGTTTAGCAGTAGGGTACTAGCGTCACAGCTTACAGAGAGCGATTTGTTCCACACTTCTTGAAACAATCAATTTTAACTGTCATTTCAGAAAGATTCATCAGCCCTCCTATGACTTCTGCTCCAACTGAGTGAAACGCTTGACTTCTAAAGTTACTGATCTTTTGCTGAGCTGTAAATGTATAAAACCAGATAAAACTGAATTTGACAGTGGGCCATGGTGTGAAGCTCTAAACCTGAATTTTATGCCAAGTCAAATTCAAAAAGATATGGATTTGTAGATATGTGTGGCTCTGTGTGTTTTATAGGTCACAGTTAATACGTCAGCACTTGTGTGTCAGCACTTTAATGAACAAAGTCAGGGTGTCCCTCCTGCGAAGTGGTACACAGAGGACAGGGGTATGAGAAAGAAACTGTTTGACCAGTATCTGGTATCCCTTTTCCACAAAAATGATGCTAGTGCTCATGCTGGGACAGTTTTACACCTAGATGTGCAAGTATATTTAAAAAACCCAAAGATAATCTTTATTCCATCACAAGCTGTTTTGATGTAACAATCATAATTATTTAAATATGCAGTGAATAACAGAAATCAATTTACACACATAATATTCATATTGTAATTAAGGATGCACTGATATAAAATTTCTGACCAATAACCAATAAATGACAGATAATATTACAAAACACTTAAATAACAAAATAAAATAACCAAAATAAAATAAGCACTAAATTATCAGATATTAATAAATTTAAAAATCCGCATGATAGCAGAAATGATGTGTGTGATGCCAAGGGTACGTGAAAAGACGAATGAGACTGGAGTGGAAGAACTGTGGGAAGCAATCCGCATGCAAAAGTGAGGCTCGATTCTTATCTTTTTCCTTCCATTACGTTCCTGCCTTAATCCTCTCACTCGCTACTACCTTCATTACCAGCCCACCTTCAACTCAAATCTCTCTCTCGGTGTCTCTCCCTTGTGTCTCGATGGGAGTTGAAAAGTTCACAGGGCCTTTGAGCTGAATCTCTCAATCACCCCCTTCTAACCCTGGCCTCTGAGGCAGTGTGTGTGCGTGTACCCGCCGTTCATGCACTCTCCCTGAGTCTGATGATCATTCAAATGCTGTGTGTGGAACTGATTCCTTGAGCAAGGCTGAAAATTTCAATTTGGTCTCTGCAAGCGGGAACCGTTCGGCTGTGGCAACTCTTCAGGGCCCGAGCCAGGATTACAGATTCTTGCGGTAATGTGCTAGCTGCCTCTCAAGGTAGGTAAAAATCAATATCGCAGATGTTTATAAAACAGAGAGCCTCTTTCGGAGAGCTCTACTGCCCCCCCCCCTTTTCTATGCCCTAACCAATCAAATCCTTTCCACAATGACAAAATGAAGAGAGTAGAGGGGAAACAGACTGTGACCTCGTGTTTTATGATGTATTTAATAAGACAATTTCATGCCTCTAAATGAGCCCAAGATATCCTTCATTAAAGAGATGGACGGTTTGTCATTTAATCCAGTTTAGCTTGGCATGATAAAGGGCATTACAGTCAATCTGCCACACACAGAACCAGCTGGAAAACCATGTTTAAGAGGAGCTTTATCTGTACAGCAAAACTTGGATGGATCGATCAGCCAAAAATAAAAATTGTCATCATTTACTCACCCCTGTGCCATGATCACATGCACGTTACTGCAGCAAGTCAGTAAAAGCGTCAAAAACTTGCAGCAGGAAGTGTCACCTCAAAATCACTCTAATATTTATGCGAACTGATTCAAACTTGTCAAGACGTGGGAAAGATTTCAGTTTTGTATAAAAGACCAAAAGTGTTGTGTAACTATTAACGAAACAAATGAGTAGAGCAAACACAGGCCTCCTGAGAGCCTGAGCATGGTTTGTGTGTGTGTTTATGGCAAAGGAGGATAAACACGGTGAGGGTGACTTTGATCTCAGGGGTGCATAAGGTCGGAGCGAAAATTTGGAGAGAGCATGTAGCCATTTACTCATCTCCCACCCACACACTCTGTTCAGAATGACTCACACACACTCAGTCGGCTGTGTATGTTTGTTTTCTTTGACTAGCGTGTGTGTGTGTGTGTGTGTGTGTGTGTACTTGTGTATGTGTGTGGAGGGTTTAAGGCCTCCTCTCTCAAACAGAACAAAAGAGATACACAGAAAAAATCCCCAAACAAGAGGCGAAATGTGGGGGTTCTGGCCTAGAGAGAGATGGAAAAAACCCTGCACAAAGAAACAGGAGAAAGCGAGCGCCTGAGAGCAGTCGGAGAATGCCAAGGACTCAGTGTCCCGCTCTGAAATGAAGCGAGAGGCACATGGCTGGGCTGAACGGCTGCTTCTGGCCAGGTTTCAGCGGGTCGAAGCCTTTCCACCATGTCGCCTGATAGGGAACAGGCTCTTGCAGCTGTCCAGCCATTCTGTTCACTGCAGGCAAAACAGCCTGAAGCCAGAGACCCCGACTTAAGCGCCCCCATCCCCTGCGGCAATCGACGGAGGAGCAGAGAATAGAAAGGTTGAATGGAGCGGAAATATGTGGGAAGCAGGTGAAGCCAGGGGTCAGGGGTGGGATTAAAATCCGGCCCATATGCACAAAGATGTCACACCTAGAACAGGAAGCAGCATAAAGGATTTTGCTAAATCCAACACTGTTGCGTTACAAAGCACAAGCCTCGGGCAGGTCTTCAGAGAAGATCTCAGGGGTCAAAACATTTGTAACAAATCACTTTCCACTAGCACAAGTACGTTCGGTATGTTTAAACGCATGTTTGCAACTTACTGCAGGCACCAGTAGCTTCTTGACCTCTTCGACAGCTCTTCTCATCTTGACCTCAGCACGTGTCTGTGTGTCCTCCACTGTGATCAGCACATGCAGGTCTTCATTTAGGTGCTCCCAGTTTGGCTTCCCTCTGTTCTGCTCCTCCTGAGAAATGGAGGGGGGGAAAGAGAGAGAGAGAGAGAGAGCGAG
>NW_015626361.1:243747-246328 GCF_001515625.1 Sinocyclocheilus rhinocerous
AGAGAGAGAGAGAGAGAGCGAGAGAGAGAGAGAGAGAGGTTAGTAGTGGAGACAGGATTTTTTACAGGACATCAAACTTTGAGTCAGTGCGAGAGAGTATGACATTTTCTTGGCATAGATGACAGCACATTAACATGTGTTGGGAGTAGAATATTCACCACTACATTTACAATTAGTCAGTTAGCTGCTACATGCAGAAAAATTACTGTAAAAATGACAATTTCTGGTAACTAGTAGTTTTGCCACTAATTTTAGGTATGGTAATATGCTGCTTAGCACACACTGTATAATGGATTTTCATGAGCAATAAAAAAAAAAAAATAAATAAAATAAATAAAATAAATAAATAAAATAAATAAATAAAATAAATAAATAAAATAATATATATATATATATATATTAAAACCTCTACATACCAGCCAATTGCAGACTTTATTTGTTCAGTATAAGTCCAATTAAGTTTAATGCACTAATCCAAGTGGAGGCCAAAAAGATCTTAATTTTAAGCAGAACAGGAAAAGCAATGAAGCTCTTTGAGCACAATTCTCCCTGCGATCATTTAAAATGGCCTGCAGTTGGTGTGCATGACCGTTTGATTGGCTTGAGTTAACAGCGGCCTCAAAAGAAAGCCATTATGCTAGGGTAGAGCCATCTGAACACTCGGAGGTGCTAAACTGAAAAAAGAAAAAGCTTCACACTCTTGAGGGTGGGTCTTTTTCAAAACCAACAATTACCCACCACCCAAGCTTTCAACACCTCACAAGAGCCTGACAGTTCATCTTGCTCAGAGCAATGAAGCACTACAAACCTGATGGATGAAAGGTAAAAAAAAAAAAAAAAGAAGAAACGATTATTCACCAGCCACCCATTGTGCCAAAAAATACATTAAAAATCATTTAATACACTGAAGAGGTGTGGAAAATCAAAAACCTGAATAAAAAAAAAAACACTCACTTTTACTATTTTTGAATCGGCTCAAAAAGATATGCCCTCTTTAAATGATTTTTGAGGAAAACTGGGTAATATAGGACACCACACTCTTTTGTACATTTCTTTCTTTATCACAAGCAATTTTACAGTAACACAGCAAAACAGCACTCTCCACTCTTAACCCCCTGGAGTCGAAGCCCGCACCAGTGCGGTCTGTCTCGTATTTTCTTTATGACCGTGAAAAGAACTAAAAATACTCGAGTTTTAATCGTACAGATAAGAACAAGGTATCGTTTAAAACTGCAAAGGGTCTACTTTTATTTGTGTATAGTCATAATAACAACAAAACAATGTGCTTTTAAAAAATAAAGAAAATAAACAGGGTGTGTTCTCTGCCGGCTCTGTCTCCGTCACCTCTCTTCACAGACACGTAAATAAAACAACATGAATCTCCGCGAATACTTGCCTCAAAGACATGAGAAATATATGTATAGAAAGCTTGAAATGTCTACTTTTAAATGAAGTCACGTCCAAAACAAATGTTCTCTGTTAAAGTAATCCATATGAAACCAACGCGATGTCCAGTTTTCCCATCTCAACTCATTAAATCTAATGCGGTCACGCCCACGCGCCAATCGCGTTTTTCAGATTCTAAGCATCCATGTGAGACACGCATGTAAACGCCTACATCACCTCCGCGTAAACAAACGTAAAGAGTTCATCACGGCTATTTTTTGTTTCTGGAAGAAGACGCGCTGAGAGAAATAACCCAGAATTTACCTCACAACGCGATGCGTCGCGCAGCTGGATCCACTGGAGGATATCACTCTGATGAGTAGCCTAAGTTTACTTGCATCTGTTGTTATTGTGACATAACTTGTGCACATTTTTACTAGTTAGACTTTTCCCAAACTATAATTCCTGACATGTATGAAATCAAGTTAAACATTTTGAAATATGTGTCATTTCATTGTCTAAAGGTCTCACGATAGGATGTTTGTTTAATGTTTTATAACATATAAAACCACAAGATATAAAAGTAGTGTGAGTGTTAACACTATGAATGAATGTTTGGCACAAAGGTGTGTTACTGATCAAATCTCAGTGTTCAGATCAGTATGTTCAATCATGTGTCTGTCACCTTCACTGTGTATATTTTTATTATACTGTATTATAAATAAAATGCAAATAATAATCAAAAACCCACATTATTTTACTCTCCTCACTCTTTCTTACCTGCCTCAGTCACATTCATATTGATGGCCCATTATGGGAGGCCCCTTTGTCTCTCAGGTGTGAATCACTAAATATTCATGGCCATTGTCACTCCCTCGTATACAGGCTTTCGATCACGAAACATGTTTTTACAAATGTTAAATCAATATATTGTTTTCTGTGAAGGAGTGAACAGGATCATTTTCACGTCATTTTGTAGCAAAAACTCTAGTCTACCTCATCCAGTTCTCAAAAGTCTTGTGAACAAATATTCTGTATGTGTTTTATGGCCTTATTTCAGTGACTTAAATTTAGTTTTTCACTAACTACACATAACATTGTTTTCTCAAAAACACAAACATGTATTTTCATGCTGCTCATATATTATTGTAGCCCAGTTTGTGCTGAATACAGTGTTATCAGACTTTAGCCATTA
>NW_015626361.1:251251-254083 GCF_001515625.1 Sinocyclocheilus rhinocerous
TTCTGTATGTGTTTTATGGCCTTATTTCAGTGACTTAAATTTAGTTTTTCACTAACTACACATAACATTGTTTTCTCAAAAACACAAACATGTATTTTCATGCTGCTCATATATTATTGTAGCCCAGTTTGTGCTGAATACAGTGTTATCAGACTTTAGCCATTAATATGTTTTTAAGATACTGAAAAAAACCACAAATGTCAGGGCATGTCAAAAGGGTCTCCAGGGCCCCAAAACACCCTCAGACCCCAGAGGGTTAAAGTTCTGGACGGAGCAATAAATGCTAAAAGCATTTTTAAGCATATCCACTTCCAATCCCACACCTCTTACGCCTGAAACCATCAGTAATACAAAGACAGGATTCCAAGGTAAGTAGTTTAAAGACCACTTGACCAGCCCTAACCGCCTCTTGTTCACATTGATTACAAGTATAATGTCGGCATCTGTCCCTCCTCTCATGTTTCCCATGATGCTTTCAGATCATTGCTCATTCAGACACCTCAATTAGCATGCCTGCTTCACAAACAAGCACAGAGTGGTGGATCTCAGCAGTGAGGAGAAGGGTCCACCTGACATGCTTACTAATACACCGACAGACCCAGTCGAGTGCCTATGACACCGCTTTCCACGGCACTGCCATGGATACCGTTACTATGGCAATGATCAAACATACACAAGCGTACAATACACGTCAATGTGTGCATTAGGGCTGTTTCAAAATCATTTTCATGACACTGTTTTTGTAGCTGAAAGAATTCACAACAACAATATTACTGTGATATAAAAAATTATAATGTTATCAGTTAGGGCTGGGCGGTATGACGGTATATATCGTTACCGTGAAATAAAGTGTCTATCGTTAGAGATTTTGCTTTATTGTGTATTTCACAGTATGCAAATATATCTGTGTAACACAGTACTGCTTAAACGTTATACACCTTTGTGTGCTAAGGAAACGTGCATGAATGAGAAAATAAAGAGGGGTACGCACTTGCTAGATTTATTAAGTGCAATAAGCAGCGAAAAAGAACTCAATGCAGTGCTCGCGCTGACACACACTCAGAAAGCACCTCTCTCAGACAGCATGCGATCACGAATTTGGGACGTGCATTATGTTTAATAAAGTTATTAAGTGCAATAAGCAGTGAAAAAGAACTCAATGCAGTGCTCTCACTGACTGACAAACAGCCGAAGTGCACTCACTGAAAGCCCTTCTCTCGACAGCATGCGATCGCGAAACCAGATCTCTTTCCTGTTTTATTGTGCTTGAATGGTCAAATACACGCACTGTTATGTCATAATGCCCGTCGTGTGGAGTATTCAAGTAAACACAGTCGGTTATATGTTAAATAAATGTAAAATGGTTGGGTGAAAACCGGATGTGTTTCAGTATATTGGATCCGTGCAGTCGGTCTTAAAGGGACAGCAGCCTTATTTACCTGCTGCTGTCTGTCATTATTAATGTTAATCATGTTTGATTGATACAGTGAAGACTATGCAGTGTTTTATTTTATACACTTTACTCAATTTCTGTAATATTTCTTACTACATGTTAAATAAACCTAGCCTACTGTAGCTGAATAAATTAAAAGTTTATTTCATATTTATTTGTTCTGTTGTGCTTGTAATTTGCTTCTTTTTCTTAATTTTTAATACAAAAAAAAAAAGAAGAAAAAAAAAAAGAAATACAATTTATCATATCGTGAAATAAGATTTTGGTCATATCGCCCACCCCTAATATCAGTCAAATTCATCTATTTTAAGTCGGGGGCAACCATCTTTAAGGTGTAATACTGCCTCCTACTATGATGGAGTGTCAACCAGGTAGTTACTGATGCCAATTTATTTACCACATTACCATAAGTGTAGCATTAACAAGACATCACTATTTAACTTTTTTTTAAATATCAGCATAATCGCCAATACCAGTATATTGCAACACCTTTAGTGTGAATCACTAACATAACGTACAGATTATCCACACTTCCAATCCAACTTCCTGTCCATTGACCAATCAAAAGCTCTCTGACTGTGAACTGGTAAATTACATTGAGCATCCACATTTCTCTCTGAATGATTACTTTTGGAGATGACAACGGCTTCCTTTATGAATGGAAACACAGGAACGGACACCCGGATTTAGATCTCCCAAATACACCAATTAGCTTTATCTCTTAAAAATAGATATCCTAAATGATCCTGACCAATCATGGCTTGTAACTAGAGCCCGACCGATATATCGTTTTGCCGATATGCCGGCAATATGAAATTTTTTTTTACAGAACATATAATGCAGATAAAATGCTTGAAATGGTGTAATTACTTAGTTTGTCCAGCAGAGCACGCTCCATTGTTTGCTACTGGCGAAATTTTACCATGGTAAAATAAATATTCAAATCACATGTGTTACAACTAACCCCCCGTTACTTTGTGCATCGCACTCATCGCAAGTTTATTGTTAAATTGTTAAATGCCCATACATATCTCTGTCACCATTAGTATTCTATATATAGTACCAGTCAAATGTTTGGACACACGAATGGGAAAGTGTCCAAACTTTTGACTGGTACTGTACTATAATATACACAAAGAATATCGGCCTTTTTTTTACTCTCTAATACCGGTATCGGCCCCAAAAAACCCATATCGGTCGGGCTCTACTTGTAACTGTACAAAGTAGGGATGGAACGATTACCGGTTTCACGATAAATCACGATAAAATGCCCTGACGGTTAGTATTATCGTTTAAAATTTAATTATCATCAAAACCGTATTTGATTATCGGGATTTTGAAAACTCGCGGTAAATCCTGTCCAGCCAGCATCAGTCTGA
>NW_015626361.1:254093-265827 GCF_001515625.1 Sinocyclocheilus rhinocerous
ACACCCCCCCACCCACCCGCCTCTGCCCATCAAGGGGCAAGGTCATTCTATGTCCTCTGAGGGTGGGTGAGGGGCGGGTAGAGCCAGGCAGGAAGAACAACCCGAAAGCCTCTGAAGAGGGCAAAGATTCTGTTTACCGACATAAGAAACCAGCGGTGAGGCGACATGCATGTGATGGGAGACACGTGATGACAGACCCATAAAAGTACAAGAATGAAGCCAAAAGCAGCTCACCAACAAATGTGAGAGGGTTTGTGGAATGTGTATATGGACCGAACTGTCATTCTTGACTGTATGTGCACCAAAAGCAAAAGAGCAAAATAAACCATGCAAAGTTTTCACCATGCAAAGGCAATGATTTGATTGACTGAAAGACAGACGGCCTGGCTGGAAATAATCCCACCACCCTATAAATACTGTTCATATCAACCAGAGCAGACTGAACTCAAGCTACAGTCTTGAACAGCTGTCCCGGGTGGAGTAGTTTACAGGCACCTGTTTAACAGGAGTGGAAAATTGACTGGGGGAAAAAAAACTCAAAACTACCAACATGGGTGGTTTGAGGTGGCTCTTTTGAATGAAAATGAAGATGATTCTAACGTTGTTCACATTCATATTCTTGGTACATGCTCTGCGCAAAACTACTAATCTAGTACAAGATATTCCTAAGAAGAAAAAAAAAAAACTTTTCATTTCTTTTAGTGTTTTTTTCCACACTATTTCTTAGGAATATCTTGTACTAGTTTTAGTTGTTAAAAAAACAACAAAAATGAAAAATAAATGTTTACTGATATAGCTGCTGGAAAAGTTAGTTATAGTTTCACAAGTGTCAACTATTTATTTATTTTATTTTAATGAATGAATGTCAATGCTTCAAATGTTAGAACACTCAAATTAATAAAAAAAAAAACAAACAAAAAAAAAAAAACACATTTTCTAAATGTATCTTATTGCAAAAAAAATCGCCAATCCATGTTTCTTATTTTTTAAAATTTGTGTTGACCTCTAAATTTAAATCAAAATATAACACAATTTTCCATTGAGACTTCTCTCTAGTGACGTATGCCAGATTTGTTCAATCATTTGGTCCTCAAAAATTCTGCCACCATCCAATCAACAACTGAGACGGGACCCCACCCTAGGGCTGGGCGATATAGCTAAAAACATTATCAACGATATAATGTTTCATATCGTTCGGTATCGATAATTATTGACATTTTTATAACCTTTTTTAAAACAGAGCAATAGAATTTTTTATTTTTTTAACCACTGTATTTTTAAATTAACCCAATTTATTGAGACAAACAACAAATATTTTTTTGTTTTAACAGTCAAACACACAATACATATTAAACAAATATCTAATTTGTAATGTTTTATATGCAGATTAAATAGGTTTTAAGGAAACTATTGTCTCGTCTCCCGAGGCCACAGGAGGGCGCAATGAGCAACATAATGCAGCACATAATGCCAACGCATGGAAATAGCGGTCTATAAAAAAAAAACATGCATTACGTCTAAATTAACTCATATAAATCAAATATAATTTCGTAAATTGCATAAACAGTTATGAACAAAACCGCATCATGTATTTAAGCACTGCTTAATACAAAGAGCCGAACTCGCCCATCACGCAGATTGCATTCAAAAACATAAGAGACGCAGTGAAAAGGAATAAACCTCCACAAATTCGCGATGTGTTTTCGAAGTTTAAGTTTAAACTGTTTTAACTTTGCATCCACTTACATCATTATCACCGCATCTTATGCGCCACTGATGACGCTCCCTGACCCACTCCTAACATTCAAATGCAAATGTTTATTTTAAATTCGACTAATATGAATTTTTTTATTCACAATCTCCTCATCACAGGCAGGCACAGCACTCAATTCAGCATGTGTTCGTGTTTGTAATTTTTTTATTCACAATCTCCTCATCACAGGCAGGCACAGCACTCAATTCAGCATGTGTTCGCGTTTGTGTGTGCTGTCTGCGTCACTCATAGCACGTGCCTATATCGAACATTTTTTATATCGTTATCGAAGAAGGTGTACCGTCAATAAATATCGATACCATTTTATCGCCCAGGCCTACCCCACCCTATAATTTTTTCTTCTTTTTTTCCCTTGGATGTATATCACAATATGGAAGAAAAGATCTGTTGCTTCTGTTACAAAGTGACTTAAAGGAACTTATTTTCTGTTATAAATGTGTGGTGTGATACAGGTGTTAAGAAAAAGAAAGAAAGAGAACTCAATTTAACCAAGAACAAAGACTAGAAAATAAAATGAAAGGAGGGACAGAGGAGGAAGAAAGCTTCAGATAGCCTACTGTGTGGCTCTGGAGAGGTTCTGTGATGCTCCGGTGAGGGTGGCCGTCTGTTACATTTGATCTGTGCTGTGGTTTCGGAGAGCCCTCAATTTGAACAGTGTTTGATCAGAGGATGAGGCTACACAGTGAGACAGGTTATTATCCAGAGTTTGTCTGTCCTGTCCTCTCCCATTACATCGGCCTGAGCTCGGCTTCAGTACACACACACAACAAGCATGAGGATGTAGTGTCTCTTGAGGCTGTGTGAACTGGTATATACACAGCTCGAGAGGGCAAATGGGGTTAAACCACCTTTGGGAAGCTGTTAAGTAAAATGCCTGTCTTAAGGCTAACGAAGCATTTTCCCCTGAGACTTCAGGTGATCCATGCCTTTACCTTTCAGAGAAAACATTAAATACACCACTAAAACAACTCATCGAACCCTGTCGCATCCCCACAAATGACCTAAAACTAAACCCTGTGTGATGAGAACGACTCCCACTCCACCTCTTTTGTGAATTAAAGTCACTCCTTTTTCTTTACTCTATTTTTCTACGTCTCCATCGCTCTTTCAGTCCCCAGAGGCAGCAGTAAACTAAATTATTGAGAGCACAAAAACGGCTTGGCTAATGGAAGATAAATAAACAACTCATCAGCCCAGACCTGAAGACCAGAGAGTCTGTTAAAAGTGTCTCTTTACAGTCATTGTGTTTATTCTTAAAAATAAATAAAAAAAAATAAAAAAAACACTATATAGCAACAACAACAAAGTATGTTCTAACTTTCTGGCCTCTAATAGTGCATAAGGTAGCTGAATTAAATTACTCTGGATGTTAAAGACGTAATGAAAAGGAAGCAGTGACAGATTTTTT
Source organism: Sinocyclocheilus rhinocerous (assembly GCF_001515625.1). Lineage (NCBI taxonomy): Eukaryota > Metazoa > Chordata > Actinopteri > Cypriniformes > Cyprinidae > Sinocyclocheilus > Sinocyclocheilus rhinocerous. The sequence continues at coordinate 257,276 of NW_015626361.1, forward strand.
CTTCTGTATTATGATGTGCATCCAAGTAAAACGAATTAATGAAAAAGAGAAAATGTAAGATGGGCACTTGGTTCTATTAATTGATTGTAGATCGGATGGAGGCAGATCTGCAAACTTGCGGTCAACTGTGAAAGGGCCGGGTTTAGGCAGACTAAATGATTAGTGAAGTCCAACATATGAAGATATTTTGATTAACAATTATGATATTAAAGCAAATTAGAAGTGAAACATGCATGGAAGAATCATTCACAATAAGATCAATAACATACATTTAAAAAAAAATATATGGTAAATTTTAATTTCATACCCACTTTAAAATGTTTTTTTTTTTTATTACGAATATGAACTAGGAGTAAAAAAAAAAAAAAAGAATATGATGCACAATGCTGGATTGTGAACAGTAACATTAATGGAACATTATGTGCTCTCTAATGTAATAACAGTCAGTTCTGTCAGCTTTTGGCTCCACTGAAAATCTGCGGAAATGCAAGAGATTAACAGGTACCCCACCCAAGTAAAAGCAACATTTCAGTGGAAAGGGAGTATGACAGAATCAGTCAGGAGACTATTCAGAGAAACTCTGTTAGGAAGCAGGAAAACTCATTCTGTGTGGGGGAGTAATCTAGTAAGCTTTAGATTAGTCATTGAGACAAGAGTGTGTGTTTTACATTCAGCAGGGAAATAGAAGACATAACCAATACAGAAATGCTATATAAAGGAAGAGAGACGAGAGAGAACTTCTAGTTTAATCAATTTCTGCATCAAGCCCTTGAGGTCACACATATGGCTTCTCAAGAGGGGAGCACAGCTGGGGCCCAGGTGTGTGTGTGTTTGTGTGAGTGTGTGGTAATGCTAATGCACAGTGATGGGGATTTCCTGATAAAACTGTTCCACTGGGACACTGACAGAGATACGAAGAGAGAGAAAGACTATACTGGACAAATAATGCTGATTCCTGGCAAAAAGGTCTTTAGAATGAAATCAGCACAGTTGCTTACTATGGAATCAGCCATTTCTTCTGATTTTTCAGCATGTAGTGCTTAGCAGTTACACGTACAAATGTCATTTCTCTCAACCCTCGAGAAAGTCTCTGCTAGAGCTGATAGGGCAGTACTGTTATGTCTCTGTGCTATATAACTCCCACCTGAAGCCATAATTTTCCATCATTCAGGGTTTAGCTTTTCCTCTGCTGATCACACAGTGGGTCTCTTCTGAGAATGTAAAGAAAGATCTGGGTCCTACTTTCTAGTATGTCTACCATGTGCTTTTGTTCTCTCTGACACCCACACCACCACAACCAGGCCTGAAATAGAACTGGGCCTCAGCCGGAGCCCTGCGAGCTAACCGTGAGTGTGCAGGAGATAGGAAAAGAAAGACATTAAGACAAAACAAATGAGTGAATTGGCTCATTAGGGACAAACTGGCTCCAAATGGCAAACGTCAGCAGAACACTGTCTGTGGAGGAGGAAGAGGGGGTTGAGAAAGCTCCAAATTGTGAATAAGCTGGTGCCCCACGTTTTTTTATTATGTGCTGCCATTTTTCATGAAAATCAAATCTGAAATGCCACAACCAAACTGAACACCACAGCATGGACAAATCATCAGCACTGCCCATATGGACTGTGCAGATCAGGACAACATGCAGCACAGAAGAATTCGACCAGTGATGGTCCTGCTCTGGGAATCAGTTTGAAACATGGCTCAAGTATGAATTAGGGCACAATACATGGACCCTGTATAAATTAGGTGTTAGTTAACTTTTTACAGATTTACATTTTTGTTAATATTGGTAAACGCATGTCAGTATCCCATCTCATAATCAAATGTTTATTTGCCCGTCTCACCTTCTTTCTGTCTCTCATGGAGCTCCTCCCTCTCACCATGATCTTGCAGCCAGTCTCTGCCTCCAGTTGTTTTGCTGTGAGTCCACGAGGGCCAAGAATTCTCCCTACAAAATTATACTGGAAAAACAAAACGTAAAGAGAGAGAGAGAGAGATTAGAATGCATTCAGAAAAGCATCTTTTATAGAAAACAGGATATGTATACACACACACAATGCTGCTAAAGTCACTAAGAAGTGGGTCACACTTAAATTTAAACAAATAGTTCATTCTAAATGTGTCACCTTGCTGTTCAAAAACTATATCATTTTAATTGGAACATAAAAGGAGTCAATCAGTTTAGCTGCAACTGTTCCATACAATAAAAGTAAATTGCGACTGAGACAGTCATTCTGCATATTATCTCCTTTTGTGAAAAGAGAACAACAGTGACAATTCTTATTCAGTTAGGCTGCATTTGCTGAGTGGATATTTTGGCTCTGCAGCAGTCCTGTCCACACACACACACACACGCACACACACGCACACACAGAGTGTAGAATAGTCTAAGCTGTGACATAAAATCGAGGAGCACAGAAAGTTCACAGGAGAGAATCTGTACGTAGTGGAATGACATTGCAAAAAAACTAAAAGATGATAATTCAATTAGCTCCACTATAAAATCCTCAGAATCCTCTGCCTGACATTGTGAGCATGGTAATTGTGCATTTCAAGCAATAAACACACAAAAAACCCTTCTCTCTCCCACACTAATAATTCAATTAGCTCCAGTGTAGCTTCTGACAAGCAAACGTCAAGACACTTTTTTAAATTAAATTCGAAAAAATAAATCAACAACTGAAGTAAACACCTCATCTGACCAGGCGGCAAATCACTCTTCCTGCTCTGGCAACCGTTTATAAGCTACAGCGAATCAGGAAGTCGGATAGAAAAACGAGAGCTCAAAAACATTATCAAGCTCATGTTTACCAAACAGAATGGTAAGCAGCGCTGCAAAGCCTCTTTCTTGCTTTTCCTCCTTCCTGCTCTTCATTTTTTATGTCCTTCATAATTCTTTCTTTCTTTTATCGTGCTCCGAGGCACGGAAAGGGGAAAAGCCGGCTGTGTGTAATGTAAATAAGAAATGGGAGGGGTCTTATCGTGGGCCTTGTCCCTGATGCTGTGCTCCGGGGCTTTGTCTGAAAGCACACTTTATTTACCTCCGTAATCCTCCCAGCTTTACAGCGCCTCTCCGACAGCACTGCTCCAAATAAAAATAATAAAATAAAATCTACTCTTTTTCACTCTCTATCAGATCACTTCTGACTCAGGGTAAAGACAGAGAGTGTCAGTTGTCTTGTAAGTGCTTAATCCTGTCCTGAACGAACAGTTGTGTGTGTGAGTTACCTGTCTGCGTGTCTCTCTACAAACAATGAAGCTGTGAGTTTAGTTACTTAAACAGCGTTTTTAAATCCTCATTGCTGAGGAATAGAATGCAGCGATCCAGCGATATCTAAGCCATTTTATTAAAGGGGTGGTTGATTGCGATTTCACTTTTTTAACGTTAGTTAGTGTGTAATGTTGCTGTTTGAGCATAAACAATATCTGCAAAGTTACGAAGCTGAAAGTTCAATGCAAACGTCTTTTAAAATTCTGGCAGTTTAATGCCTACAAAAACGGCTGGTAGGGACTAGGGTTGTGACGGTGAGGAAATTTTCCCACCGGTTAATCGACGCGTGACAACACCGGTAATACCGGTATCACCGCGGGGGCGGGGCATTCCCTCTTTTCCTCGCTTTCCTTCGCTTTTAAATAGCTTAAAAGCGCCGTGCACATTTTACTTTCAGTTTTGAATTGACTGCACCCCATAAACACAATCAAGCCTAGAAAAAAAACAGTGAACCACCCCTTTAATAAATGTCGCGGGGCAGCGTTGACAAGTTTCTGTGCTCCTGAATGCTTCTGTGTGTGAGCAGCGTGATCTCTGATCTCTCTCTCTGTGTGCAAGTGATGTGTGTTTGTGTGTGTGTGTGTGTTTGTGTGGGTCAATGAAAGTAGCGCATTAATATAGAACGGTGATTAAACTAACATGGAACTACCTGTGCATTAAACTGTTTTAATGCACACCTATCGCATATTCAGACAGACCATGGTATAAATGGGCTTAAAACAAACAAACAAAACTTTGGACAATTTGTTTTTCTAGTCGCTACTATTAGCTTGGTTATCTAACAGCTTAAACTGTTGCCATGTGTCTTGTTAAAAGCCTTATGTTACTCCGTCAACCATCAGGAGTGACTCCTGCATTCTGTACAGGATTCAACAGTCTAAATTATGGTGCTTTTCCACTGCATGGTACGGCACGGTACGGTTCGGTACGGTTCACTTTTGGGGGGTTTTCCACTGGGTACAGTACCTGGTACCTTTTTTAGTACCACCTCGGTTGGGGTTCCAAGTGAACCGTACCGTTACCAAAACGTGACGTGTAAACTCTGCTGATCACAGATTGGCCGGAGAGAATCGACACTACCTGCGTCACTGAACTTGTGACACAAACACAACAGAAGATTTAAATCAGCACAGCCAGCGAAGGATCGAACGAAACCGTTTAGAACGACCAAAAAGTTTTGTCTGTTGCGGAAGAACAGACGTTCCTCTCGTTGATAGCAGAGGAGCGAATCCAGCGAGAGCTTGATGGGGCGAAGCGGAATGAAATTTTTTTTTTAGGAGTCGTGGTAGTAGAGGCGGCGCAACTATAACGACATGTGAATAATCCCGCCCACTCTAAAGCGGTACTGAACTGCAGTGGAAACGCAAACCGTGCCGAGCCGAACCGTACTGAGCCGTGCCGAGCTGAGTCGTACCATGCAGTGGAAAAGCGCCATAAATTAATGGCAGTCGTTACTCATAAGACTTTGCAGTGGGCAATAAGATCATCAGAAAGGAACTCAAAAGACTGACTCCCGATTAGTCAAACCTAAGGAAAAGGCAGCATGTCCTGCCTGGATAAATAGAAAAACAATGCCATTTCTCTCTAACGGCTTATTGTTTCAACACAAATGACAGTGTAATCCGACAGCTCTGACTGTGTAGGTAGATCAGAACCGCTGGAGTTCTTAACACACATTCCAAATGCTCTCATGAGATGCTGAACAGGATACACGTGTAAAACGGTGCACTGAAGCAGCAGTGCCGCACGCCACATCATGTGTCATCATCATCATAAGACAGCCAGAAGTGACAATGCCTTAGGTGAACATGTGCACTGACTGTCCCTCTCGTCACAATCACGCACACTGTAAACAAATCAGACGGTGATAAAACAGCAGCAAACATACATATGCAACAACACAACGTGCCAGGATGATCAGTTATCATCAGAACTTCAATCACTCCCTCTCTTCCACAGGAGCGCACCTGTATGATCTCTCTCTCCATGCAGATGAGAGTGGATTTTCCTCCGCTCTCTGTGCGCATGTATGTTGATGTTGATTGGACATGGCAGAGAGCAGCGGCCTGATGCAGTGGGGGAAATTGCTCACTTTGAATACTGGAACCAGACAGTAATTACAGCCTGGAGGAGACGCCACTATTTTACTTCCTGTAGAGGGAGGAAGGGAGGCACGAGGGGAATGATAGAGGAGAAACAGAGAAGTACTAGCGTTTTTAGACGACAGCATGAGAGAATGTTTTGACTGTATGGTGGCACTTGTGTTTGTGAGAGAGTCTGAGAGGGGCAGAGATCAACCGCAAAAAGCCTGGAAAATTCCACCCTACCGCCACACAAACATCAGCCACTAAAAAAACAGGGCTCTGGGGTGTAAGGCACGCATCAGCTCATTTAGTGATTTCACCAACAAGGAAAATCTAATAAAATCTAGACATACCACACAGACAGAAAATACTTGACCGCTGCAATTATTTATACAATTTAAATTAAATGTACCTCACAGCATCCCGTTCACAAATATATGATCACTCAATTCAAACAAATGATATTTATTTTAGACAGACGAGGGGAAGAAATTCACTAGCACTGCAACCCACAAAAATATGCACAGGGAGTTCACGTGTGTCACATCGCAGATTCAGATGCTTCCAGTGTAGACAGCTTTGTTGAGCATTAGACTTGTGCCGGTATTCGGTAATGCGATATATCACGGTAATGAATATGCACGGTATTGTTATCGTGGGCACTTCTAAATACCGTGAATAATTATATAATACAAATTATTTCGAATTTTGAATGAGCATAATGGGAGCGATGTAGTTTTGTTATGTCATTCTAGTCAGACTGTTGTTTTTCAAAACTTTGTAGTGAGGATACTATACTACTAGGGATGCTCATTTCGGTTAATTTTCCTGACCGACAACCGCTGCTCTTTATCAGAACATTAACCATTAACTGATAAGATTAGAATAATAAATTAGTATTAAATAAAAGTAGAATGGACGAGTGTCTGTGACCCATTAAAAATACACAAAAAAAATTCACAGGTTTATTTTGACATGCAAACAGCAGCATACAGAACAACAGAGCAACAACAGAACCTGGCTTCAGACATCGTCAAGTTATCATGCACCTGCAGTGCTTCTGAGAACTAGGCCTGTCGCGATAATTAAATAACCGTCTACCTGCAATTATTTGATCTAACCGCGATTATTGTGCTTTTTATACGGCACAAGGCGGAGTCATACACCAAAAGAAACAGAAGAGCACCAGTTTGCTTTTCATGCACTGTAAAGCCTATATCATCTGAAGCCATTCCATATCTTAATGTGAGGGACAGAATTATATTTACATTGTTAAATTTAAGTTTACAGAAACTCATCTTCCTTCTGCTGCAGCTGTCAGTTGTTCTCCGCTCAGCAATCAAACAGCATGTCACATTCAGTTATGACAGTCAGCACGGTAAAACTCGCTTCAAGATTATATATTCCCATTATAATACTTGGTGTAGATCAAGGTCTGGGGATTCGCATAAAATGACATCTTGCTGGAGTTCATTGCTCTCTCATTTCTCTTCTCTTTGTTTGTACCATGTGGAGTGCAGCACACTGTGACTTATGTTGCTTCAAGTGCACCATACTGCACCCTGGATGTGCATAAGAACTTTGTGCCGCTCTGTTTAAAGCGTTTCACATTATCAAAGTTTTGCACACAGAAAGATTATTAGAAGTCTTTCATTTTCTCAGGATTTCTATCTTATTTTCATGAATGTATTTTGTAAGAATACAAATAATAATGTGCACCAAATATTTTTTTCAAGATATTGTTTTTGCTGCTAAACTATACAGTCAGCTAGTTTAATTTTATAGCTTATATATTTTTATTCAAATGTAGTTTTTCTCTGTAATGAGGAAGTGAGTATTTAGTGGATTATGTTTAACAAAGGGTTTTAAAAAAGAGTGACCATTAGTTCCACAAACACAGTATTGATATTCTGTAGTGGTTTAGAAACGAAATTGAAATGTCAAATAATAAAACTATAGCTTGAAATTTTTTAACAAATCCCAAATCAAATAATTAAATACAAATAAAATACATTTCTTCATATAAACAAACTAAGGCTTTGGCTGTGCCTTTTCCATTTAAAATTAGAGGCAACCACTGCATTTTAATCACGATCCAAACAAAGATGCTAAATAAATGTTATTTAGATTGGAATTAGATTGTATAATTTCGCAATTTAAATCAAAAACAGAATGGTCTGATTTTTGCTTTGTGAATGAGACGCAAATATCACTCTGACAGCAGGTGGCGCTTATGGAAAAGCAAGTATTTATAGGCTGCTGCCCCTTTAAGACCGAATGCATGGATCCAATATGATGCACTTGAGATTTCTTTCACCACTGTTTACGTTCACTTAAGATATAAACGACTGTGTTTACGAGAATACTTGCTGAGACCGTTATTTTGAGATAATTTGTGTGTATGTCAGGGGCGTAGGCAGCGAACGGGACTGACGGGCACAGGCCCGCCCACTCTGATGACAGGCCCCCACAGTTTATTATGCAAATATAATATTTGTTAAATAATTAGTTTAATCTATTTTAACACATTTAGAGAACTATTATAACATCTCAAATAACTAAACTAAAATAAATAAAATGTGTTTTTGCATAATTCTTGATGAGTTTGATTGACAGCAGTGTTAGCCAATTGTTATCCAGGCTGTTTCGGGCATGTCACGCATGTAAATTTGTGCATGTTCACCCATTCAGTTGGACTGTAATTTGCAGCTGTGTTAGAAAATGTTAGAAAAACAGCAGCAATGCATAATTCTGTAAAAAATACTTCAGAAAAATAGAAGCTCAATGCGGAGAAGATCTTGATTAGGTAAAAACCGAAACCAAGCCATTCACACAGAACGCATATTCAGTGCCTTTTTAGATGGGCAAATATGACTGCTGCACTCGCGTCTCACACGAGATGTAGCCATGTAAAGTTAAAACAGTTTAAACTTTTAGAAAACAGACTTTTAAAAACTCCCACTGACGAGCCCACTGACGAGGGACAGCCCGTCCATCAGTCCGCAAGTAACGGTAAGACTTTCGGTTCCACGCGCGAAATCGGTTCATTCTGTGAAGCCGGGAAACACTACTGTCAGGCCGATTATGAATGTCATTTGAGCTCAGTCAGTGTTTTCAGTCGGTGTTCAAAGTCATTTGGTGTGGTGTCTAAAGAATTTAAGACCAGCTGTTGCCAGTCGTCCTCACAAAGATTAACC
>NW_015626361.1:265911-266992 GCF_001515625.1 Sinocyclocheilus rhinocerous
CTCTTATGTTTTTAAATGCAATCTGCGTGATGGGCGATTCGGCTCTTTGTATTAAACAATGCACAAAAATATGATGCTGTTTTGTTCGTAATTGTTTATGCAATTTACGAAATTATATTTGCTTTAAATGAGTTAATTTAGGTAATGCATGTTTATTTATAGACGGTAATTTCCTTGCATTGACAATTTAAATGTGCTGCATTATTTTGCTCATTGCACCCTCCTTCTGTGAAGCCGGGAAACACTACTGTCAGGCCGATTATGAATGTCATTTGAGCTCAGTCAGTGTTTTCAGTCGGTGTTCAAAGTCGTTTGGTGTGCGGTGTCTAAAGAATTTAAGACCAGCTGTTGCGAGTCATCCTCACAAAGATTAGCCTATTTTTTTTAATTTTTATATATACAATTTTTGTGACTGACGCTGGCGCTTAACTGCACCCGTTTCCTAATTTGTAGGCCTATTAATTTAAATAACGAATTAACAAATAATAATAATAAAAAAATCTAATTTGGCATTTTCAATTAACATAGGCCTGTTACATTCTTCTTATTAGCCTATTAGGCCTATTATTATTATTATTAAGTTACTTTTATTATTAAATTAATATTAGGCTACAATAAGGCTTGGGCGATAAAACGGTATCGATATTTATCGACGGTAGAAATTATATTTGCTTTAAATGAGTTAATTTAGGTAATGCATGTTTATTTATAGACGGTAATTTCCTTGCATTGACAATTTAAATGTGCTGCATTATTTTGCTCATTGCACCCTCCTGTGGCCTCGGGAAACAAGCCAAAAGTTTCCTTAAGACCTATTTAATCTGCATATAAAACATTAGAGATTAGATATTCGTTTAATTTTTATTGTGCGTTTGACTGTTAAAACAAAAAAATATATATATTTGTTGTTTGTCTCAATAAATTGGGTTAATTTAAAAGTACAGTGGTTAAATTCAAAAAATAAATTCTATTGCTCTTTGTTTTAAAAAAAATGTTATAAAAAATGTCAATAATTATCGATACCGAACGATATGAAACATTATATCGTTGATACATTTTTTAGCTATATCGCCCAGCCCTA
>NW_015626361.1:267014-279349 GCF_001515625.1 Sinocyclocheilus rhinocerous
TAGTGCACGATATAGGCACGTGCTATGAGTGACACAGACAGCACACACAAACATGAAAACATGCTGAATTGAGTGCTGTGCCTGCCTGTGATGAGGAGATTGTGGATAAAAAAAAAAAGTGTATTACTCGAATTTAAAATAAATATTTGCATTTGAATGTTAGGAGTGCGTCAGGGAGCATCATCAGTGGCACACGAGATGAGGTGATGATGTAAATGAAGTTGTTGCATAATTTTAATGTTTTGTTAGTCTAGCCCACGAGATGCGCCGCTGCTGCAAAAAATAAATTCTATTGCTCTTTGTTTTAAAAAAAATGTTATAAAAAATGTCAATAATTATCGATACCGAACGATATGAAACATTATATCGTTGATACATTTTTTAGCTATATCGCCCAGCCCTAGGCTACAATTAATCTGTCCCACAATAATTTCATAGCGCATCACCGCATAGCCTAACTGACGCGATGCGAGGATAATAAAGATTAGGCTAATTTACTCCTCAGTGAAAAGGTCTTTCAAAAAAGTTTATTATACAATGAATTATAGGCCTATAATTATAACGATTAACACGGCAGTCATCAATGAAAAAGCTTTATTTCAAGCACCGACTTTTTTAAAAAGAAAGGGGGGAAAAAACAACCTGTTTAACACGACATTTCTTCTCTCTTTATTTATTTTTTTTCTCACTAGCCTATGTTCGGGCCACAAAATAAATATTAAGGGAGTAAATTAAAACATTTAGCCATATAGGCTACCATTATCAGCATATGAAGTAGATTCGTCTCTTGTCGTCTCTGAGAGAATATGCGCCGTTAATGCAGCGTCAGATGCCGAAAGCGCCGTCAGTTTTTACTTTCACTTTCTAGTGAATCGACTGAGATTAAGAGGTTCACCGCATAACTCTTGCGCAAATTTTGCACGTTGCTTGTGTGATATCCATTGGCTCGCCTTCCTGGTTTAAAACAAATATTTACAATACTGCGACATATAACCAGCCCCCCAATCCACCCACACTTGAGTTCGCGGTTGGGGGCTGTGGATTTGCGCTACACCACTGGACTCAGTCCGTTAGTTAGCCTAGTGCCCGCTCAGAAATAAAATTCTGGCTACGCCACTGGTGTATGTGTTCATTCAGATGCAAGGATATGCGAAAGAGGAATCAATTCTGTGTATGCACATTGTCTGAAACGCGGCTTTTTATGCGCGCTTTGAATGCGCGGCAAGACTTAGAAACACGTGCAAACGATCAATTATGATCAATTATCCGTTTTACCCCTACAAGCTAGTGAACAACGCAAATCAAGGAAGGAATTTTATATCACTGTTCAAGATAGCCCGTCGGGCAGGGCGGTGATACATTTTGGTAGCCCGACTGGAAAACACAATAGCCCCGGGACGTCGGGCTAACGATTTTGCGAGCCCTGAGGAAGTGAGTATTTAGTGGATTGTGTTTAACAAAGGGTTTAAAAAAGAGTGACCATTAGTTCCACAAATGGTCCGGGAATTTTAGAATTTTCAAAAATTTCGTTGAATTATTAGAAAAATAATTAGAAAAATCATGCACACACGATGCATCACCACCTCGGGTGTGCATTATTTTTCTAATAATTCAACGGCCCGTCGTCAATTATTCCTTACTTATAGCATACTTTTCTTTCACCATGCAGCAAACTTAAAAAAAACTTTAAACCGTTTAAACATAGTATTAATAGGTCAATTGTTTTTACTTTCGGTTAACGGTTAAACAGTCAATATGAGCATCCCTATATACTACTACCCTTCCAAGGTTCTAAAAGCCACTAATTAGCCAAAACTATTATTATTATTATTATCATCATTTATTACTATTTCTACTACTATTACTTTCATTATTGTTATTATGATGAATAAATTATTATTAATAACAAATCTTTGTGATGATTTATAATACCCACCATTATAGTAGTAATACTAATAGTATAATAATAATAATAATAATATTAATTTATATAATTATTATTATTATGAATTAAAACGATGTTCTTCAGCTGCCATTTTGTTACGTCACCGTGAACCTTAGTAACATTCCTGCATAACTGAAAAATCTATATGCTGTGCACGGGAGTGTGTGTGCGAGGGTGTCAGTGTTAAGCTGTAGGGATGTATAACAGAACAGCCTAAATGTGAGAGCAAGCGGAGAGTTGAGCAGTTCAGGGACGTAGCTGGGGGACCTGACAGAGACAAACGAGCAGCAATGCTAACATCATACCTCCTACCCACCCGCTCCCTCCGCTCTCCTTCTGCCTCGCTCTCCTCCATCACAATTACTCCACCCTGCTCGTAAGGTCACGACCCTTTATTGCTGAACATTTAACACATACTGGTAGTGACATCACCAAAAACTCATGTATGTCCTACAGAAAACTGAGAAAAGATGATGAGAAATTGGGATTATGAAAAAGTCTGTCACTTCTCATCTGGGATGGAAAAGAAGTGGAGTGAAGGACAGTCGAAACTACAACTGTAACTTCAAGATGTGTGAAGATCAAAGTTTAAAAGCTCAAGTGCTGAAGATCACAGAGAATAGAATGTGTGCACCTGTGATCAATTTACCTAGTTTAACTATAGGCTGTGCCTGTCTGGGGTCTTCTAAATAAGGATGTGTCTTTTGATAGGGTGCATTCAGGCAACTCTCTTAGCTTCTCCATGGCCAATGAAAATGCAGCCAGTCAGCATTCACACCAATCAGACTGTACCCATCAGCATTTACTCAAATCAACCTGTAGGTGTTGACAGATAACAAATCAAAACACAAGGTCAAAAGGTCAAACAACACACAGCAAATAAGCTTACATGTATAGTTCTATGCTGACAACTCAAACACTGAATCTTAAAAGTTCAAAAAAGCCCAACATTTCTACTATAAATGTATTGAACAGATGCCATACATAAATACATCAAGCTGATTTTCTACACACACACACAAACTGAGGCACTACAGAAACATTCAAATCAGCATGAAATGGAAATTCACCCTATTTTCAAAATGCATGTTGTAGATCCTATTGTTAACAAGTGATTCATGCATGTTTCATATAAAAAAAATAATAATTTGTAATTTTTAACAAAAATTTCTTAACTAGACACGATGACAGACTTCTCTTTGGTAACAATGTCAAGACTTTTCCAACTATGTTATCATATAAACACGCCCCTTTCTCAGTCAACTGATCGTTCATATTAAATCTTCCTCCAGCCAATCAACAACTTGGAATGAACCAGGTCCTCACCCTGCACATCTTTTTCAGTCAGAAGAGCATCACACCACAGAAGAAAAGATCGGTCGCTACTTCCATTACATTGTGCAAGGGTCTTTCGTTTATAAGGCTGGGTTATTAATACAGATTTGTTGATTCTATTTGAATCTGATTAGATTCACATTCAAAATCTCTCGGATGTTTTGAATTTCAATTCAATTCTGCGTAATTTTGGGTATATTTCAGTTCTAATGTCCATTTAGCTAACATACAAAATAAATTGTCTCTCAGTGAATGCTGTAAATTACACAGGGACCTTCTAACTTGGTACATTGTAAAAATATTAATTTAAAAATTGAACAACATGGACCAAACAATGTAACCAAGTTATTTTAGCAGAACTCAAATCAGCCCTATTTGTTTACATTCTGTTATCAGCTGAGGGCAGGTGGAAAAAAGTGAGGAAAGTACAGTACTGCATTAAACGCCTTTACTAGTCGAGGTTCCATTCAGTTCTGGACAACACAAAGAAAACAGAGGAGAGGGCTCATGTGGAGAGAGGAGGAAGAGTGCTGAAAACAGCTAATCCAGCGAGCTGGAAAAAAACTGGAGGTAATTCATTCAACTGCGGCCTCCCAGTGGAGTGATACAAGACACGGTCTTCACACACACACACACACAGAAATAACAATCTGCTCGCCACAGTGTAAGCACATCTGTCACCGGAGTTGTGAAGAAAAGCGTCAGAGAACAGTCTTCTCTCTCACCACATCACTTCTGCATTCTGCTCTGTCCTCTATTTTTCAGTTGGTTCTGAAACGGGTGTCAGCACACAGCATCACCTCTGCCTCACCTCCCTCTTCCTCTGCAGCTTTACACATCCTCTCTATTCAGCACTTCATTTCTTACCATAGTCATCCCTGTATACTAGGGGTGCACCGACTGATCGGCTACCGATCACGATCGGCCGATAAAGCGATAATCGCTTTGGGATGATTGATCGGCGGTCTGCCATGAGAGGTTTGGCACGACATGCAGCGGCACCATCTCAGTCTCTGTCTGGCGCGGGTGAAATAATTATAATGCTAGATTTCTTCATTAAATAACTTATAAAGTAATTTGAAAACCTTGTGTGAGACGTAACTTCACAAACAGCGTGAGTGAATCACCGTGCGCTCTCTCTCTTTGCCAGTGTTTAACCATTCAGCGCTCGCGCGCTCTCCTGAAGACCGTGCGCTCATGCACACTCGCAGCGCACATACATAATGCCAGGTTCACATTACTCAGTTTGCAGTGCGGATGTGGTGCGTATTTTTTCTGCGCTCATGTTAACGAATTAAAGCGTTCACTGCACACGGTTGCGGTCCGACAGTGCGTCTGCGGCAGTGCAGAGATAATTTCCACACCGAGTCTATTGCTGCGCTGCAAGCACTGAATTAAAATAACAGCGCACTGTTTTCAGTATGAACATGGATTGACACGAAAATGTAGCAATTACACCATAAATGCATATTATTAAAGTCTACTGTGTTTCACTTGATCACGTAAGAAAAGTAGTTTAAATGTGTTGCCACTTACTTGAGCAACTTAATATATAAATCTAGAAGTAAATGCCCCCCGCCCCCTCCCCCTCCTGATGGTGCGAGTGAGCGGTCAGTCACGTGTGTGTATGACGGCCGAAGGAGCTTCCTCTCACAAGTCACCTATGAGGGGAATTCCCCCCATTTTCAAAAATGAAAGTCCGGCCCTGAATAAATGTCTAAAAATCCTGATTGGAGTATCACTATATATAGTTATAAATGATAAAAAGAAGGCTTTAAAAAGATCGGTACCAGTAATCGGTATCGGCAGATACTGCTTTCTGTGATCGGCCTCAAAAATCCTGATCGGAGCACCCCTACTGTATACCCCCTCGCTCTCTATGCCCCATATTTGCATTTTGTCTCGCTCTCTGCATCACATTTAGTTCAATCCTCCAAAGGGAAGGAGGAAAACATTACAATCCATGATCATTCTGCTGCCGTCTCTGCAGTGCCTGCTTGGTTTTCTGTATTATTTCATCATAAAAAAATACATCTCAAAAGTTTCAGCATATCATTCAATTAATCTATACGCCATATATCTAAAGAGAAACAGAGACAGAGAAACTGAGTGTGGGAGAGTGAGAGAGAGAGAGAGAGAGAGAAGCAGAGATAACCTATCGGATGCCTTTGCTAATTACTAATTAACCTGTGTTAAGCAAGCGTGTAGTGTGGCAGAGTCGAGGAACAGTTTCATCTCCATGGGCAGCTGAGTCGGGTTGAGAATAAAATTTGGTTTATGTTTAGAAACGGTTTTATTATTTATATTTTTTAAAGGGGTCATATGATGCGATTTCAAGTTTTCCTTTCTCTTTGGAGTGTTACAAGCTGATTGTGCATAGATAAGATCCCTGACGTTGCAAAGACTAAAGTCTCAAAACCAAAGAGATATTCTTTATCAAAGTTAAGACTCTGCCACGCCCCCCTAAAACGGCTCATTCTAACACGCCCCCACATATCTACATCACTATCTGGGAAATAATGATCTTTAAAAAAAGCATCATATGACCCCTTTAATAAAATGCCAAAACCAATAGATTTATGACTATTAACGGTTCTTGGATCTCTCCATTCTTCTATTGATGCAAATGGAACAGTCTATTAAAACACTCTACCTCAGGGTTACCTGTGTTGCTACTGAATCTACAGCACCAAGGTAAAATAAAATTGTTTTAGCCAAGTAGTGAACTTGCAGTCTGAATTGAATGTGATAAGAGAAAGTATTGGGTGCCACATAAGAATATAAAGACAATAAATAGACAACATATCTTTCTATTGAGCTGTCCTTGCTGGCTACCCACAACAAACAAATGACTCTTACGAGCCAGTTCTTTTTCAGGAAGTGTTTACAAACTCATAAGTTAAGGCTGGAATACACTACAAGACTCAGAATTATCAAGAGTAAGCATTATACATGCAAGTGGATACAGAGAAAAATTGAGTGTCACACACTAAATGACTAAGGTTTGCACACTACCACTTTCAAGATGTTCCAAACAAGAAATTCAAGCAGAAACATTTTTCTCGTTGCTAGGAGATGCATGACACATCAAATAATATGTGTTCTAAAACCAGCTCAAAATATCAAATATGTTTGATATCCTCAGACTGGATGTAATCATTGTCTGAAACAATGAAAAAAAAGTGTTTGTTCCCATCATACACTACACAGTTGTCTATGAAACCTGTACACTCTGAATGTCCAAAACCTGCAGACTGGCTCTGACTTTCGGCAACTAGTGTGGACTCGTAAAGATTGAAAATCGGGGCAAAATTCTAGCCTTTAGCAGTTTTAAAGGCTTGTAAGGCTTAAATTACTCTACTGACTTGCTGCTCATTAGGGATGCCACAATTCTCAATATAATATTGAACCGTTCGGAACGACATCCATGGTTCAAATATGTGCTTGTGAAATGGTTTATTTTTTTTCTTTTCAGTTTTGCGTTTAAATAAGTTCTGTGCATTTTATTTCTCTCAGAATTGGCTCTGTGTGTGTGTCCGTGAATCTATGTCCCATCAGTCAAATGTTTGAAATAACTTCCTTTTGTGATCTGATGTGGCTTCTTATCACCGAATGAGGCAGAAAATATATTCTACACTGTAATAAAGGCTATGTTGATTAGCAAAGAATTATAAATACAGATGGCTTTAAGAACACACACTATATATTGTCGCAGTGTTTATTGTCTTTATGTTTCATCATTCAAAGCATTTCTATATTCTTTTTACTCAGTTACATCCATAGCTGGATGCCTTTGCCCATATAAGGGATTTTCTGGAACATAAGTTTTATTACTTCTGTGATGCATATGTGGAAGTAATAGAACTAGAAGAAAATACTATTTATAACTAGTGGTTGACCGATATATCGCCAAGGCCGATATATCGGCCGATATTTGGCATTTTTTAAATACCGGCATCGGCCGATAAGTTTTCCTGTTTGGCCGATAGGGTTGGTATCGTTTGGGGTTTTTTTGATACCGGTGCCAAATCGACACTTTTAAAACAGTTCCGGTGCCTAAACGGTGCCTGAACCGATACTTATTAAAGAATAGAGAAAGAATAGCATGTTACTGCATTCACGCGCTCCTCGGATGCACTCATTTCCCGAGTTGTGCTTTTAAGTCGGAATGTGAAAACAACATGGACACTCTCTGCTTACATTCTCCATCTTGTTCGCTGTTGTCCTTCAGTTCGGTCTAATATGGATTATCTAATACGTCGGTCTAATAATCAGATAGAACGGTTAAACAAAGGAATTAAAACTTACACAAAAAGTATTATAACGATTGCTTTTATATTATTAGTAATAGAAAGGCAAACATTATAATACGTTCTTGTTTGCCGTCAGCATTCAGCAAAAACGCATTTGTCATTTAAAGGGGTCATATGATGCGATTTCAATTTTTCCTTTCTCTTTGGAGTGTTACAAGCTGTAAAGTTGCAAAGACTAAAGTCTCAAATCCAAAGAGATATTCTTTATAAAAGTTAAGAGTCAACCACGCCTACCTAAAACGGCTCGTTCTAACACGCCCCCAATGTCTACGTCACGATTTGGGAAGATTTGCATAAGGCCACCCAAATGTTCACGCAAAGAAAGGCGGCGTAACTTTTATTCTCGCTGTAGTATTGTTGTTGCCTATATTTTTATTAAATATTTATTTATTTGTGAAAAATACTTTGTCATCTAAAGTATAAGTATGTTTATTTAACACATTTTTTTTAAATCAATTTTCAAATGATTTCAAATTTCTTGAATATTAATTAAAATAAATACAATTATATCGGCTTTATATCGGCCACTCTGCTTTCCAAGATATCGGCATCGGCTGTCAAAAAAAACAATATCGGTCGACCACTATTTATAACCAATACAATTTGTGCCAGACACAATAATATCAGCACATCGGATTGTTTGATCATATGATCATATTATTGCAGTGTGACAGATCAAGGGTTTTCTCAGAGATTTCTGAAGAGGCCAACAAACAAATCCACAAAAAAAAAAAAAAAAAATCACACTCAAGAAAATTTCAAATGATATAATCCAAACTGAATAACACAAAAGTCGCAAACAGCAATTCAACAGTCCAAAGCTTATAGCCGGTCCAAATTATTCTCCACTCTTCTATATCCCTCACTCTCCTTCTCTATGTGTGTGTGCAAGTGCAATAATTTGGAGGGCAGAAAATCCAATCTGAAACATTATGACACGAGTCCTTTGAGAGCAAAGTAATTACACTCTCTAAAGAGAATGAGAGAGGGATGTATATATGAGAGAGAGAGAGAGAGAGAGAGAGAGAGAGAGAGTGAGTGTGTGTTAGAGAGGCAGCCTGTTATCCTGTTATAATATAAATCATCTTTTTTCATCTAGTTACCTCTCTTTCTCTCTTGTTTAATCCTCTCTAAACACCAGGAGCAAAATCAATCTTTTTAAGCTCCCAGCATTTAGTCCTGACACACAATAACAAAATAAAAGCAAACAAAACCACATGAGCACAGTGGTGGTGCGGTAAACAGGTGGTTTAACAGATGACTAGTGTTACTATAAAGCTACACTTCCATTTACATTTAATCATTTAACAGACGCTTTTATCCAAAGCGACTTACAAATTAGCAAAAGCATAAGCGATTTATCATTTGAGAGTCAGCAATATTAACAGTACTGCAATATTGAATATCAAGAGCAAACTAGTACAAAAGATGTAATTGTGGAAAAGTAAATTTTTTTACTGAATGCTAAACAACGCAAACAATTCACATATATAACGAGACATCCAGATAAGAAACAACATATTATAATAAAGAGGTGATTGGTACAGTTACTATTAATAGGAAACGCCTTCACTTATGGATATGGAGCTTGATTAGAGAAGAAACAGTGGATGAAACCTGCGTCACTTTGCTTTGACTGTCAGTCCTGCCCTCTTTCTCTATGAGCCAAATGTAATTTGTGTCTGAATTAATACGAGCATGCTAAACAGGTCAGAGGAGGTAGCGAGGATGTAATCTCTCGCCCTCTCTCTCTGTCAGCCCACTGCACTGGACACACACACAATTGCATGCATCCCTGAAGATGTTGGCTTCTAGTCCACCTGCCAAGCCTGTCTGCGGAGGCCCCCAATTACAGTCTCAGAAATTAATCAGTCACACACACAGTGGCTTCGTTTCAAAACCTAGCAAGCTGCCTACATAGACAGTGCTTTTGTGCATCACAGGCATGTTTGGAACACTCTTATGATGGTCAAATCTGCCATCTTGGTACTAGAGACAGCAACACAATGGTAGGCTGAATACTAATGATTTTTTCTGTAGCTTGTTTTAGCTTCATTACATCTCTACCATTAGGTTTGAAACGCAGTCTTTGAGGCCTAAATTGTGACATCACCATGGTGTTTTTCCAACAAATCCAGAACGTTCTGCAGGATAACTGACGTTTAAAATGTTTCGAATGAGCAACAGTACTGTAATTTTTAAACTACACTTCTGAGAGCTTGCAGAAAATATGAAACATCTGCATGTACAAATGGCAATTAAGAAAAAACGTCAGGGAAATGAAAAGGCGCGCATCTATAGAAAAGCGGTGGCAAGGGGTCCTTGTGTGCGGGCGGGCCTCCTCTGATGAATCAGTGAGCTTTTCAGAAATGGCTCGATGTCATTTGAGTGGCTCGATTGGAGTCCTTTGGCTTCAAAAGCCCCAGTAATAACCTGCAAATAAAAAACTGGGGGCTTTAGTCTGATCTCCAAGCTACCAAACCTCAATATTGCCTCACATAAAAAAACGCTTTCCATCCCCCAACGGATCCACCGCCATGCTCTCCCATATCCCATCAGACAGGGAAGAAAATCACGATGAAAAACCTTCAATAACAATCCCAGCATTAGACAGGAGACTCATCCTTTCTCAGCTCAAGGATGACTATTAATAGCTTGTTGCTTCGTTGGGCTGATTGCAACCAAACAGTTGCATTGCTTGCTTTAAGTGAGCCAGAATCCAGAGGTGACCACTTCTTATATCTCAAAGAGAAGATCAGATGTTTCAACTGCACACATATGGCCTGAATAATACTTATGAATCCATGAGCGAGAATTTAGCTGGAAAGGAACTGCTGGATCACAGCACAAACAAATATGTGCTGATGCAGATGTGTCTACATGTACTTGTACAGGTGTTTGTATGACGTCTGAACAAAATTACAATATGTAACCAGCTAAATTAATCAGATTTATTTATACAGCCCTATGGCAACAGACACTAAACCACAGACATACATCTTCTCACACAGTGTGCGGCCTACAACACACACACACGCCACAACATTACAGCAGAAAGCAGTTCATAGACGACAGGTGATGTAATAGGATTTTTTCAAAGGAGAGAGGGAGATAAACGTCTCGCTGAAACTCACTGGCACGACTAGAGGAAAGACAAAGATAGAGTGAGAGAGAGGGGGAGGAAAACTGTCACTTCTAGATAGACCTGGTCTGTCAGCCATCTTTTCTTTTTTTTTCTTTTTCTTTTACCAGTCAGTCTATTCCACCTGAAAAGCTCAGGAGAGAAAGACTGTTGCTGTATATAGACAGTTTTATAAACAGGGCAGCTACTGGAGCGTGTTCAAAGATGTTCTGAAGGCTGTGGGTCGACCCTGATGTTTGATCTAAGGTTAGATTCTTTTGATTGGCTGCACAAGTGTTCACAAGCTCACAGATACAAACATTTGTAAACTAACAGGTCACATTCGTAGGACAAGCTATTTTTATGAAATGGACGTACTGTGTTGAAGACAGAGGAACAAAGACCTAATCACCCATGAGTATGTGTTAGATTCAGGCTCAAAATACTTACAGAATATAAATTTCTATTTTCTTCACAGAGTTCCTGTTATAAATGTTTTTTCTTGTATTTCCTTTTTATTGTTTGCTTCTTGTTTATAATCTTTATTTTTAAACCTATGTCCTTTCTATTACAATGTCCTTTCCATTGTTAATTATATTCACATGTTAATTTTATTCCATGTACGGACAGTCGTAAAAATCATGTTGTACTGTATATGATTGTGTATAGTGTATGATTGTGTATTTTTACATTTTTTATTTAAATATACAAAATGTGAAAACACTGAAAACAATCTCACACACACACACACAGAAGACCAGAACTAGGTCAGTTTATTTTAAAAGCAGTGTCTGTTTTCTGTTTATTCTCAAAGCAATAGCACGCGATTGTACGTTTAGTCTGGAACGAGGGGTCTGACCTTGGTGGATGAGCCTACATGCAGTTAGGGCTGGGCGATATAGCTAAAAAATGTATCAACGATATAATGTTTCATATCGTTCGGTATCGATAATTAGGGATGTAACGATTAACCGCAAGCCGGTTGAAAATCGATTCAAATATGTGACGATTCAAATCGGTTGAGATGCTAAACAAATCGTGATTCATTTAGGTGTAGGAGTTTATATGAATGCATGTCTGAGGGGAACTTACTGTCTTTAGAAAAGTTTAGATGGTATTTTTTCTTTTCATCTTGCCTCTGTATAATGCATATTAAAGTTCATAAGTGCAGCGCTGCTTTGTTTACAGCGGAAACCAAGGAAACGCTTTACGCGCCACCTGCTGGCAGAGTGTGAATCTGCATCTCATTCAGCTCGTCTGCAGTTTCATGCAGATATTTTTATGTATAGTTTCACAAAACTGAAGTCAAACCATTCTTTTTTTGCTTCAAATTTCGAAATTATACAATCTAATTTAGATTAAAAACTGCTCATGTTGCATGTATGCAGCATCTTTGTTTGGATAATGATTATTATTATGTTTAATGATTATTAAACATAATTATATCATTGTTTGGAAATGATTGCCTCTAATTTTAAATGGAAAGAGCACAGACAAAGCCTTAGTTTGCTTATATGAAGAGATTTCTTTTATTTGTGTTACTTATTTATTTAATTTGGAGCTTGTTTTAAAATTTCAATTTAGTTTTGTTATTTACATTTACATTATATTTAAATGTTGT
>NW_015626361.1:279453-280197 GCF_001515625.1 Sinocyclocheilus rhinocerous
TCGTCAACGCAAGGAAATGTCTATAAAAAACCTGCATTACGTCTAAATTAACTCATATAAGTCAAAAATAATTTCGTAAATTGCATAAACAAAACAGCATCATGTATTTATGCACTGCTTAATACAAAGAGCAGAACTCGCCCATCACGCAGATTGCATTTAAAAACATAAGAGACGCAGTGAAAAGGAATAAACCTCCACAAATTCGCGACGTGTTTTCTAAAAGTTTAAACTCAAAGAGCAATAGAAGAAAAATGTTTAAATTTAACCACTGTATTTTTAAATTAACCCAATTTATTGAGACAAACAACAAATATTTTTAGTTTTAACTATCAAACACAATAAAAAATTAAACACGTATCTAATTTCTAATGTTTTATATGCAGACTAAATAGGTCTGAAGGAAACGTTTGGCTTGTCTCCCGAGGCCACAGGAGGGCGCAATTGTTCGTGTTTGTGTGTGCTGTCTGCGTCATTCATAGCACGTGCCTATATCGTGCACTAGGGCTGCATGATTAATCTAATGCTATTGTCATGCGCATTTTGTTAGTAAATCCGGTTCTGTAATCAGTAGGGCTGGGCAAAAAAATCTATTTTTCGATTAATCGTTTTTTAAAATGACGTCGATTCGATATCGATTCTCAAAAGCCGCGAATCGATCTTTTCCGGGATTTATTTCAGCACACATTTAAAATAAGATCTGATTAACGTGAATCTTATCATTAGTCTTCTCCACTAGATGTC
>NW_015626361.1:283195-289242 GCF_001515625.1 Sinocyclocheilus rhinocerous
AGGCATGTGGTTCTTAATTTCTTTTTATTAATTCACCACATTTTTTAGAAATATCAATAGCATTTGTATTAAAACTATATTCACTGAATGTAATATAAAAAAATCGAGAATCGAATCGAGAGCTTGCGAATTGAAATCGAATCGAATCGGGACATCTGAATCGATACCCAGCCCTAGCAATCAGCAGTAAAGCATCATCACATGCTTTAAGATGGAGCAGCATTTACTACACAGAGCCGTAGTTCACGGACAAGTTACGCAAAACAAAAAAAAAACCCAGACGATTTTATTGCGCGATTATGAAATCGAAGAAATCGTTCGCGATAATGACAGCTGTTTGCATAGCTTCTCCGTGAACTACGGCTCTGTGTAGTAAATGCAGCTCCATCTGAAAGCATGTGAAAATACCACATTTAATAACATATTTTTACTCCAAACTCACTTCATAACGTCAGTCGAGTGTTTGAAATAAATCTTTCTGTGAGATGATGTGACTTCTTACACAGAATAAGGCAAGCAACATATTTTATAGTATTCTAAGCAGTGATTGAGGCATTGTATTATAAATATACTTTATTTTAATGAAAATTATAATAATAATAACCCAGATAAACCATATATTGTCATAATCGTGTGTTTATTAGTCACTTTGAATCAATAAAAGCAGTTAAATCTTCTGTTTATCCAGCTGCCGCTATAGGCATTTCCTGGGTTTCGTCTGCGAGGCGTATTTGGAGTTTCAGCGCGAGAGCGCCCTCTGGCCTTTGGATGGAGATTTACTGCTGATCACAGAACCATGCTTCACTGAAAGATACGCATGACAATCACAGCTTCTGTCGAATCGCGATTTCGATTCCATTTCGATTTATCGTGCAGCCCTATTGTGCACTATATCGAACATTTTTTATACCGTTATCGAAGAAGGTGTACTGTCGATAAATATTGATACCGTTTTATCGCCCAGGCCTACATGCAGTTCTTCCTGCATGCTTTCCCCTTCTCACTCGACACTTTAAACGAGACCTCTCTCCGCCATTAGACTTCATTTTAAAATAACCTTTTACAGTATAAGTATACTAGATATACTAGAATTGTGAATTGAGCTCAAAATGTAAAGCAAGCTCCCTTTATTCCTGGAACTGTAACTAGATCAGGTGTCAAACCACAGTGTTTAATATACAGCGAGTTTACGTTATAAAACACCAATAAAATATCTTCCATCTGACTGAAAGGCAACTGAGAAATCATTACTTAAATATCAACACCTCCGAATCACCAGTCATGAACACTTTATTCTCAATCAAGATGCTGATTGGATGACCAAGCCAAGTCACCTGCCTGAAAGAGCAAATCAGAGAGACTGTGACTTTAGTAAATGCTAGCGTTTTCCTGCTCAGTAACGGCTGCAATTATTCTTCGTTTCCCTGCGTGTTTAGAACATTTGGGTGGAAACGTCTGTGTGTGTTGTGAAACAGTGACTCATGCTAACCACCAGGGGGAAGAATAATGAGGCGAGACTTGCAGGGAACACAATGAGAGAGAAATAGATTTGAGGGGGTCAGCTGGGGATTCTATGTACACTGGTGTGTGTGTGTGTGGTGTTTATTCTATACTGGTCAGCCATGTTTTCCAGTAGCTGTTCCTGCTATTCTGAGACAGACGTCACATGAACACACTCTTAAACATCTAAATACTTAACTTAAAACTTAAAGACAATACAAGATAATTTGCCATCACAGGAATAAACTACATTTCACAACATATTAAAATAGAAAAACTATAATAACGTTTGATCATTTTTCTGTTTTACTGTATTTTTGATCAAATAAATGCAGTCTTGGTGAGCATAAAACACCTAAACTTCAATTTTCCCCTGATCAAATTTGCATAATTCCTAACAATACCCCCTTTACCTACAGTAAAATTACCTTAACGTTCAGCTTTCTGGGTCATACAGAGGTGAACATATTTCTCAAGTAAAGCAGCAATCATTACAGGAAGTGCTTAAAAGTAAAAGGCCAATTTAAAAAAAACATTCTGCACAAAATAAAGATAAGCAGAGAGTAGCCTCCATCATAATTAACTCTGCTTCAGACTCAGAGAAAACTGGGGTTACGGTATGTGTGTGTGGTGGTCTGCTGGGACAGGTGGGGTGGCCTTTATCAAGGCCGTCAGAGGGAAAACGCATTTCATGCTCTGCTTACCCCCCTTTTCTCTTTCCTCCCATCTCCCTTGTCCACATAGCAGAAGAATTAGGCAGCAAAATTGCTCACTGTGTGACATGGGCCACCAGTATGTGTGTGATTCTGTCTGTGAATATGAGAGAAATGTCAAACATGATCATCTAAACGTCAAGCTACATTTTGTGTGCGCAGGTGGAAACCGTTCTCTTCAACGTAGAACAAACTCCAAAAAGATCCCACTCTACTACTAAAACATGGCCTGTGGCATTTCGGCACCATTCCCAGCTCCCTGCAGGGGCCTGATAAAAACTACTACTGCTGAACTAGCTTATGACAGAGTCCTCATTTACACCCAAAAATGTTTCCTTCTGCTAGAGAACCAAGAGTAAACCTTCTCACCTCTAGATTTCATCAGACACTATATTGTCAATCATCTGTCACTACAGTAACAGTCAATCGCTGTGCTTCATTCTAAAAGGATCAGCAGCATCATAAAACAGAAAAATGTAGAAAGTGCAGGTCTGAGACTTACATCTGGATACTCTTTGACAGGTACAAAGAGTTTCTCCTGCAGATGTACGATGGGTCCCACTGGCTCTGGTAACTCCAGGGGGTGTTTGTCCACCAGACCGTTCACTGTGTCGTTATACATGTCTTTCCTCACTCTGGTTATCTCTGCAGGTAGAAAAAAAAAAAGACAAACAGATTAGAAATGGCTGAGTGAGAGAAAAAACAGACAAAAAGTCACGAAATGCAACATTCCCTTCATTCACGTGAGATGCCATATTCCAGTGCACTTCCCCCTAAATTCAGTTGCCAAATATCATGAGAAAAATCAACAAACAGACATTTTTACATTTCATTGTAACAGGAACTCACATGCACACAGTAAGATCGTTTTAAACAGACTCTTTCATAGCTGGCAGCTCCAGACGAGGTTAAACTGCTGCTGCCAAAACATGATTAAGCTCAGGATGTCCATTCCTGTCACACTTACACACACAGCTTAACCTCATGATCATTCCCTCCCTCACACATAGTGGCTGTGCTTTAAAACCTAGTGAGCTAAATGAGCCGATAGTTAGAGTTTGAAACAACCAGATGGCGCAGCAATCACAGACCTGTTGTGGAATACAGAGGTGAATTAGACAAAAAGATCTATCTACATTAAGAGTGATTACTAGGGACACACCGATCTGATACCAGGAAAAGTGTCGGAACGTTGGGGGCGTTTTGAAAAGGAATGAGCACCAGGCATGCAAATCCAACACTAACTTAAGTCATAATTGTTCAAACACATGAAACGAATCATGCGTTATATTCCAAGTGTTCTGGAGTTGCATGATAGCCCTGAATGACAAACAAGCTGGAATTCAAGTTTGCTGCTCTCAAATAATTCTCCACTCTGCAAACACTACTGGGGTCAGTAAAATTTTTTAATCTTTTAAAAGAAGTCTCAAAAAGAATACATTTTTCTATTTGATTATATTTTAAAATGTCATTTATTCATAAATAGTTCAAAACAGTGAACAGAAACTACAATTGTTTAAAAGAGAATTTCTTGTAACAATTTTTTTTTTTTGTAACAATTTAATAATTAAGCAACATTAAAATTGAAATGATTGAAAACGTAAATAAATATATACAAGTCTGCATGCATTGCACTCTGTTCTGCATTACTAGGCATAAATCCGCACTGACACATGTTGTCATCTGTCTCAGAGCAGTATCAAGGAAAAGGAAAAAAAAAAAAGTGGGATCACAGCATCACTAGTGCTTACACACTAGAGAAAACTCTGACCTAGCGTTTGACAACTACGAAAGTGTAAGATCCAGGTCAGTCTGAAATCAAGTGGGAATAGAGCAAATTGGATTTCCTAACAGACAACTGGACCAATCTCTCTGAAATTCTCATTGGTTGCTGGATGCCTATCTAAGAGTAATTTTTGGCCACATGGAATATCACTTTTACAAACCCTTGCATTTTCCCCTACACAGCAGTCCATCTAGAAGACAATGGATTTGCAGCATTCTCTGATGAATTGCAAACTAATGTGTGGCACCTTGAAGTTGACTCTGAAGAACTGACTTGAGGAGGCCTACAACACTGATACTAAGTGTGTGGGTGTTTCATGGGGCCCCAGAATCCTGGGAGGGGTTGAAGGGTGACGCAAAACCCAGATCAGAACAACAGCAGCTCATGTATGGGATGATATTAGACTCTAAATGATTAATAGATGCACGCACAATTATCCATGTACTGCATACATTTTATACATGTATCTTACTAACCACAAACAAATACCTTTCAATTTGAGTCTGTGGAACTCGGGATTAAATGATTGTGCAGAAAATGTTCTGTTCTGCATTGACTTTCGTTCCGCCCTTTTAGCCTTGCCCAATCCACACAGCTCGCGATCGACGCGCAGCTGAGCCACAGAAAATCACCGACCACTAGATGGCACTAGCCCCAGTCACATGTGCGCATTCCATTGTGTACGGTTTCATGAATGTTACATTGTGTTTTCTTTGTTTCTTTTTGGTTTGGCTAGGCTCCTCTACCGTAGAAATATAATAAAGATGTTTTATTGAACTTGTTCTAATTTAACTTGTCTTCAGACACAGAACGCCTTATATTAATTTTGCCAAACAAGAACTTCGTTATGGTACCTTGGCTTTTTTTTTTTCTGTAATTCAACGGCACGTTGTCAGTTATTCCTTCCTTGTAGGCTATTATTATTATTATTATTATTATTATTATTATGCAAAGACGAAGTTGACGATGCTGATTAGTCATCTCCGCAGTATGAGAGAAATGCACCTTTCATATAGTCCTACTGCATTGCAAACGCTGCAGCCTGTTCATTATCAGAATAAAATGCAGTCAACCAAACATATAGATACACTATAGAATCTAGATACACTGGTTTATTAAAACGGCCTGTAGTACAATCCGTGCCGTTCAGCCTGAGCTCTGGCCAAGCACATATTTGCTCATGTGAAGAGGATGATTTTTCATGTGAAGACCACCATGATTTTTTTTTGGGGGGGGAAAGCGGGTTAAGTACAAAGCCTGGTTTACATAGGCCTAATAAATAACCAACATTGTGAATATGGAAACATTTGGATTCGTGCCAAATGAGAGAGTAAGAAAGAGGATTATAGGGCCAAACAATAATAAAAAACATCTCCAGAATAAAGTCATTAGCCTATAATGCGAGATTAAACTCATTAAATATCCAGAAAAATGTAGAAATAAAATATTGAGAATAAAAATAATTAAATTTCGAGAATAAAGTCGTTCATCAGCATCTCTCAACTTCATCTTTGCAGACACTGACTCAGAAAACAGTTTAGTAATAAGTAGCCTAAATAAAATATGTTCTAGCTATTTATGCGATCCGCTTGAGCGCGGAGCCTATAATGCGAGATTAAACTAATTAAATATCCAGAAAAATATAGAAATAAAATATTGAGAATAAAAATAAAATTTCGAGAATAAAGTCGTTCATCAGCATCGTCAACTTCATCTTTGCAGACGCTCACTCAGAAAACAGTTTAGTAATAAGTCCCCTAAATAAAATATGTTCTAGCTATTTATGCGATCCGCTTGAGTGCAGAATAGGCTATAGCCTATAAAACGCTCGTTTAGTATAGTTTAGTTTAAGTTAATTTAATAGTTTAATTAAATATAAATGTGCGATTACTAATGGCTTAAATGAAGCGACTATTTAGCCCTTTTAATAATAATAAAAATAATAATAATAATAATACAAGTAATACTATAATTTTGCTGTAGTGATCATATTGTCCTGACGATTTTGTACACTGCTCATAATGGATTTATAAACAGGTAAGATTTCA
>NW_015626361.1:289420-296439 GCF_001515625.1 Sinocyclocheilus rhinocerous
GGTGACCGTCCTCGATTAAATTGCCTTCAGGACTCTTGTAAAAGCCAAAATACGACCAGACCACCGATTTGGTCCTCTTAGATGGCTGAAAAATCTCCCGAGCGCTGTCACTGCCTTCCGCCATTTCGTCTTGTGCAAAAAAAAACACAACAACAACACTGCATGCTGCTTCTGTGTCAGACTGATCTGATGCTGGCTGGACAGGATTTACCGCGAGTTTTCAAAAGCGCGATAATCAAACACGGTTTTGATGATAATTAAATTTTAAGAAAAAAAACGTACACAATGGAATGCGCACATGTGACTAGAGCTAGTGCTATCTAGCGGTCGGTGATTTTCTGTGGCTCAGCTGCGTGTGGATCGCGAGCTCTGTGTGTGTGGATTGGGCAAGGCTAAAAGGGCAGAACAAAAGTCTCAAAATTCAAATTAATCAAATAGAATCGATAGGTATACTGATGATGTGCTGCCTGTTCCACTACCCATAAATAAACTACAGGTCACTGTATAGTTATGATAACACAACATGTGGGCCACCCTACACTTTAGGTGTGGGAAAAAAGATTTACAGACCAATCAATTAACAAATTCATAATGCACTGCTGAAATGCAACCATAATTGTTTTTTGTAATGGCACTGATAATGAATATGAAGACTTCCTACCCCTGTTGAACCGTTCATAAGTTTGTAAGATTTTAAATGTTTTTGAAATAATTATTTTATGCTCACCAAGGCTGCATTTATTTGATCAAAAACAGTGACAATACTAATACAATTTTCCATACTTTTCTTTTTCTTTAACATATATTTTATATATTCTATTAAGGCTTGCTGCGATAGTCAATGTTGACGGTGTTAAGCCGCAACACCGGTTACGTCACTTGCCCACAGTGGCACCGTGGATTTTTATAGTAATGGGAGAGAGCAGACACTATAATTAAAAACTGAACACGGTTGCTCAATGCAGTGTGCTGAACAACAGTCACATCACAGATCAGCAGCAGGAGTCAGATTTCATTTATCACGTGAGGAGAGTGAGTCGAGCTGACTGACAAGAAGAGTGAGGTGAGACAAACAAGACTAAGGCGGAAGATTTAGTTTCGAAATGAAATGCAAAAGCGCCTGTTTGCCAATATTTTGGATTTTGAAAAGCCTGTTGACTTTTGCCGTTTATCTAAGGTGATTTTGGACGTTTTTTTTTTTAAATATTCGTTTCTTATATTGGTTCCTTATATTCTTAAATTGGTGTTTGCTGATTTTTACTTAATTTAAACTGTGTAATTTATTTCATTTTACATCAAGATGTATGCCGTGCCTCCAAACTTTCTAATTCGTTTTGTTAATAAACGTTATGTTTATTATTTATTTGGTTCCACAGTGTTTGCAGATTTTCATTTTTTTTTACATTTAAACTTTGTGTAAGTTATTTGTAATTTTATATTAGGCCTATCGCATGTTGTATTTTTATTTGTTGTTAATAAAAGTTCTGTGTTTAATATAAGTTAGTTTGTCGTTGTACAGTTTTGTTGTCCATTCAAGCAATTGATACGTAATTGCCGCTACTTTGAAAGTGAAAGTAAAATGCGCACTGGCATTTACAAGCTATTTAAAAGCAAAGGAAAGCGAGCAAGAGAGGGAAAACTCCAACAATCTTTTCCCAATATTTTTCAAGATTATATGATGAATAGAAATAATAAAAAAAATACACTTTAAAACGGTTTTAAACTCAGTTTTCTAACAGTGTAAAAGTCTAAACTGCCACTGTTGATCATTTTTCTAAAAAAAAAACAAACTCTGAACTATCTCTGAACTTTTGAACAGTAGTATATAGAGGGAAACACAGGGTGATAGTCATAAAAACGTGAACAGGGATCTGTATGCGTTAAGAACAAAAGAGAACTTTTGCTAATCTAATATTGCACCATATTGGAAAGCTAGAAGAACATAGCACACTTTAAAACCAAAACAATCCTCCACAAAAAAGCGGTGAGCAGGTAAACAAGGTTAAACACCCCGAGACCCTGAATCGGAGGCTGTCTGAACAGACTATACTCTTTCTCTCTCCAGTCCTTTCACTGCCAACCCATCCATCAAAAGAACCATACTGTCCTTTTGTTTGCTAATATAAACAACATTACTACCACAGTAAAGATGAGCTATAACTATATAAAATGGTTTATATAAATATATATAAATGCTATCCATGGAATATCCATATAAGGAATAGAGTTGTCTGGCTCTCATATTAAAATAAAGGGTAAACAGGAAAAGGCTGATGCAAAGACAGAACTGTTACTGTGAAACCTGCTGCTTTCAGCACTTTGGCAAACATCAGCATCCATCTGTCTTAAGACTAGTTACTTATGAGCCATTAAACAGACATGTATAGTAATGAAGCAGGAGTGAAAATGTGCAAGTCACAACCAACTTGTTATCAGTAGGGCTGGGTATCGATTCAGATGTCCCGATTCGAATCGATTTCGATTCGCAAGCTCTCGATTCGATTCTCGATTTTTTGATTACATTCAGTGAATATAGTTTTAATACAAATGCTATTAATATTTAAAAAAAACTAACAGTAAACATCATTACACATTAATTTAAACGGCAGAAGCTGAAAACACCGCGAGCATCATTCTCGCTTTAGTAAGTGTGTAGTAAACAAAACAGAACGCTGCGCCATTCATTCATTGCGGAAATTATGGCGCCTTATGCGCGGTATCAAATGCTTCCGCAGATTTATAGTATTACTATAGCATTTCACCTGAGCATTGCAAATCATGCGTATGGCCATGATAAGCGCTGAATGAATGACAGGCTTTCTGTTGTCGGTTCAGATGTCCCGATTCGAATCGATTTCGATTCGCAAGCTCACGATTCGATTCTCGATTTTTTGATTACATTCAGTGAATATAGTTTTAATACAAATGCTATTAATATTTAAAAAAAACTAACAGTAAACATCATTACACATTAATTTAAACATTAATTTAATTTATCCTAATCAAAGGAAAATTAAACCCTTTTATTTTTTGGCAAACAAAGTGCTGCACAACAGAGGTTTACTGTTAAAATGAAAAAGAGAACAGATGTGATTATTCCTTTAAAAATAAAGATTTATTAATATTTATTAGCAGTAGTAGCATTGATTCTTAAGACTGCTAAATAGTAATATATTCTGACAGTAGAACGTTAAACTAAACTTTTATTTTGACGGGTTGCCGTAAAGAACTTGCAGCTCATCTAGTGGAGAAGACTAATGATAAGATTCACGATAATCAGATCTTGCTTTAAATGTGTGCTAAAATAAATACCGGAAAAGATAGATTCGCGGCTTTTGAGAATCGATATCGAATCAATGTCATTTAAAAAAACAATTAATCGAAAAATCTTTTTTTTTTTGCCCAGCCCTAGTTATCAGTTAAAGGGCTAGTTCACCCAAAATTGAAAAATCTGTTATCATTTACTCACCCTCATGTAATTCCAAACAACTTCATTAAAACGTGATATATTGAAGAAAAAAAAAACATGTTTTTGTCCACATGTTGTTTTGGACCCGACTGACTTTCATTGTATGGACAAAAATACTCATTAAAATATCTTCTTTTGTATTCATCTGCCATTTGGATTCATGCATTGTCAGAAGAAAATAACAGCTGTGATATTAAAATATACCAGTATTATTATAGTCAAGCACATCAGCTTTTCAAATATCAGAACAAAAGTGTATAAACCTCGGCACAGTGAACAAGCCTTGGTTTCAAAGGTCTTTACCTTAAAGAGGAATTTACCATTTCTCTTTGAAAAACCCTTCATTGATAAGGGATGGAGGCTGAAGTGGAGCGAACAGCGAGAGTTTAAGGAACGGTGATTTTGCTGGTACTTTAGATGTTACAAAAGGATGGAGAGTGCTCAAAGCTCTTTAAGATTAAAATAATAGAGAGAGGTGCTTGAGACGAAAGTCTGCTAATGTACAAGTTTTTCCACTTTGAAGCAATGCACTTTAGCTATCATAAAGCACAGCTAGCCTCTGCAGCCACAAGATTCCTGCTTAATGCATTCGCTGCTTTATTCAAGCTGCAAACGACTTTATCTCAACAGACAATTCAATTCTGCGCTTAACTTACAAACTGAGAAAAGAGGGGATTCTTTTGGAGGAAAAGAAAACAGTATGCTCGAGATGGGGCCTTCGGAAAGTGTGTACATTTCTTATCAAATGTACACACCTTTTTTTAAATTGTAAAATCCTCTGCCTCCAAAACCAGAATTCAGTATATTTCACTGCTGATGGCCAGCAAGTAATACTTTCAGATATGTTTGCTCCATGCATGAATTCTGTGAACTCAGCACAGCATTTCATGTTTTGCCGGGGAGAATATTTTCCTGCAACATTAATATGGCTTTTCCAGAGAAATATGCTGCCGAGTTTAAAGAGATGCAACAGCTTGTCAAAAATCAGGTGATGGGAGCTTGTTTATGCAGGTACAACATGCAAGAGAATCTGAATTACCTTGAAGCAGTCAAAATTTTTCATGTCATAAATAAAGAATTAACCAGTAAACACTTGACACTGCAAAAACATCATCACAGAAATATGCTATACAAAACAATTTGGACTGTGAATAAGAATATAGTAAATAAACAACAAAGTTCTGCATGTATATGTGTTCATCCCTACCAGGAAGTAACTGGAAAAACTGTACATTAAAGAGTAGCATCCATTCTCATGTTAACAGGTGAGAAAAGTAGTAAATGTATGACAAACTCTTAAGTAGTGTTGTCAAAAGACCCGGTATTTCGGTACCAAGTCGGTACTAAAAAAATGAAAACGTTACGGTACCAGGTTTTCTTAAGTACCGGTGGTACCGAGTACCCGGTCAACCCGGTTCTTGATGCGCTATCCGAAAGCTATCCTCTTCCAGTGTTGCCAAGTCCACGGTTTTCCCGCGGAATTGGGCTGCTTTAACACTTTTGCCGCGGGTTGTTTTTCCATGTCCGCGGGTTGAAAAACGACCCCACTAACGTGATATTTAGCCCCTGGAATGCGAATTTTACCAGGGGAACCCCGCCAAAACATGCGTATTTTATACTCGGAACGCGATTTTTAACGGGGGACCCCCTCGAAACGCGATTGGGCGGGTTTTGTTGACCTCAAGAGGAGAAAACGCATCAAACTAACAAAACACCCCGATCAAGTTCAAGCAGGTAAGTTTCAATTACATTTTTAATATTTAGAGCTTCTGTAATGAATATTATTTCATATTTTAATTTGAATTTCGGACTGAAATAAACATCGCCGTTAGCGTATACGTAGTTAATCGTTAGCATAAGCGCGGCTAACGCTAATATAATGAGAATTAGAATGAATTGTTCATTTTGTTCAAAATGATTTCTTTAACTATTTAATGCTCCTATAACTTTTATTACTGTAAAAAACAGGAGGACATAATGGTATTTACTATTTTTACACACCAGAGGCTTTTAAATGAACTGTGTAACCACAATATGCGTGTTAGAGAAAGTACAAATGTATGGTTAACAGTGTTTTATGTCATATCAGTCCGTCAGAAATTATTATTATTAATAACGTTACTAATAAAAATGTTGTTCAATTAGCATGTTTTTGTGTTTTGCTTTGGTACCGAAATTGGTACCGAGAACCGTGGATTTTCACTGGTATTGGTACCGAATACTGAAATTTTGGTACTGTGACACTACTCTCAAGTATTGTCAGTGAGCATTGACTGGTCTCAGGGTAATGAACTGATTTTTTTGTGTTTGTTTGTTTATTGCAGTTTCTCTCCTTTAACTGACTAGAGGCAGGGCTCGCAAAATCGCTAGCCCGACGCCCGGGGCAATTGTGTCTTCCAGTCAAGCTACCAAAATATATCACTCCCCTGTCAGACGGACTATTTTGAATACAGGGTCACCACGGGTCCTTAAAGTATTTAGTTGTATCAAATTTATGGCCATAAAAAGTCTTAAATACCTTAAATTGTATAAGAGAAGTAATAATTATAATTTCAAGAAGTCTTAAATTTGGAAACGAAAAGACATGAATCGCAATATGGATTAATGTGACGATTAAACAAAAGACTATGATTTCATTGAATAAATATGAGCTGCACGTTTCAAGTCAAAACACGGCATGGGTGTTTTTAAATAAATGTATCTCTGCAGAGCATCGACTGTCTTCAGAAAGGTTTCGATGGCATTTTCATTTCATCTTTCCTATAGGCTAATGCCTGATAAAGTAGTGTTTTTGATTGCAGCTCTGCTTTGTGCACAGCCGTTACCAGGAAAACCGCTATATTTCTGCAGTTTCAAAAGCCCCAACTAGTGGCAGAAAATGAATTTGCATTTTCAATAAGCCCGTCTGCTGGTTTTCTTCAGACCAATGCAAAAATCGACCATGCTTTAAATGTAAAACAAGCTAATGTGCTTTCTAAAAATCTGATACCGATTATATTGGTGCATCTCTAAAATAAATAAATACACACATATACATACATATATATATATATATATATATATATATATAATTATTTTTTTCTCCCTATCAGGAGAAGAAAAAAAGAAAAGAACTCTGCTTCTGAGAAAGAGGAAGGGAAAGGTGAAAAAGTCAAACACAGAAAAATCTCTCTCTCTCATTCAGAGTTTACATGGTTGGTGACGCCACACAGCAACTCAAATGTAATCAGTTACAAGAGATCGAACTACAACACTTTCTACTGAATCCTATAACCTACAGAAAATAATTTACTGAAAGGAATTTAACAATTCTGGTTCCAGTTTCCACTGAGTTTGAAAATGATTATTGTAATAAATCTTAAAGGTAGGGCTGGACAATAATTCAATATCAATACGTATCGCGATATAATTTTTTTTCAATAACGATGATATGATTTTTAAACAGGGTTCACCAATAAATGATAATTGTCATCAGATGCTCACCCTCATCTTATACCAAACCTGTATGACTTAGGCCCAATCCCAATTCTACCCCTTAGCCCTTCCCCTT
>NW_015626361.1:296582-300461 GCF_001515625.1 Sinocyclocheilus rhinocerous
GTGTGTGTGTGTGTACCTACTTAACCATGTTTTGGGGACAAATTTGTACCCAAAAGTGAGCAAAACCTGACAAAATCGGCAACAATCTCAATTTGTGGATGTCCTCATTTGTAAAACGGTTATAAAAAGAAAGTAAACAAAGGTTTTTTTTACTTTTGAAATTGTAAAAATGCAGAAAGTTTTCTGTGAGGGGTAGGGGTGGGTTTAGGTTAAAAAGTGTATAACTATCCGTATATAAAAACAATAGAAGTCTATGTAATGTCCCCCTTTAGTGTGTGTGTGTGTGTGTGAAAAATAATATATCAGTCTGGCGAGTAAACAAAAAAAATGTACTAGCCAATGGCGATTATATTGCCAAGGTGTGCGTACAGGGTTGTTACAGCGCAAGATTGTATTACTGTACTGTGATAAAAGAGAATCACAATGCTGAAAAAGCATTTTCAGTAACAACGTTTGGATTTGAAATCAAAATAATGGATAAATGTTGTGTTTGTGGTAAACCGCCGCGGATCAGCAGCGGACTGCAAACGCGTCCTGTGCGAAAGCAAAATGAGTCCGTGCTGCTTCTGCAACGCATGCATATACTGTATATGCGCTGCAGACGGAGTACGTGTGAACTTGGCGCAACAAATCCAGTTCAACATCTGAGGCAACGCCCCAAAGAGCTCTATGACCAATGCATGGCAAAAAAAATCCCTGGACACGGGATTTGTTTTTCTTTTTCTGCCATATGTCTATTCTAGAGACATTTTGTTACACCTTTACTTAGTGATTATTTTGCCTTATGTCTGTTCTAGAGACATGTTACAGATTTGTGATAAAGCTCTAATTGGTTTTCTTTTGGAAATATGTTTCAAATTCACACAATGCATTTATGACTGTGAAGCATGTCTGTGTGTGTCAAAATTCTCAGCATAAACCGGCTACAGCGGCAACATGGCTGCGCGAGTGAACAAAAAGACATAAATGTAAGCATTTTTGGGCATTAATAAAGATTTAATTTATTTTATGTTACTTTCAATCGTAAGTTCATATTTACGGTCATGTTACTCAAAGAAATGTTTGCAAAAAATTTATCTACCACTAAAGTTAGACATTGAGGTTTGGAACATCATGAGAGCATCATAATAAAAGACAACAGTATTTTCATTTTTGATTGAACTACCCATTTATGTATTTATATTAGATGTTTAAGTCAACAATTAAAAGAATCTAGCATCATAGTCAGCTACAGTTTTTTTTTTTTTTTTTAAATACTGAACAAGATCCAGTTTTGAATTCCAACACTCAAGCGCTCCTTGCTCGATTTGCATGGTAATGTCTGCAAAAATGTCACACAATAATTGTTAGGCTCAATTCAGTTGAAGTGCTGGCCGATTCTGAGAGATTCCCTGGACGAGTACCAGCATCAGTTCAGTGGAAAAGAGGCAGTGAAGGCAGAGGTGGTGGCTCTCAAATGAGCACACAATCACTGAACACTGTAGGATGCATGAGAGGCTGGTTAGTAAAGTTTACACACACCTACACACACCCCACTTCACTAACAAAAAGACCACTGAACACTAAGATTTGAAAGCAGGCACGCAATGAAACTCCCAAACAAAGTCCCAAATTCGCATTTTGATGGGAAAACGTTTCATTTCAGGCCAAGGATTGAATGGAAACAGCAGTACTTGCAAAATGTTGCGATCCCTGATAGTCCTTTAGGCAGGCAATCTTCAGATTTTGGTAGCCCGAAATGAATTTAACTAGCACGAATAAAAAAAAGACAATTTTTTAAACATAGAAAATTAGACAGGAGTCAAAACAATCTATCAAAAACATTTTCAAAATACAAATATTAGCAAATATCAAGAAAGGAATTTTATTTCACTATTTACAGGGTATCTGCAGAATTTTTTTTGGTAACACTTTGGTAACACTTTATTTTAAAGACCAATTCTCGCTATTAATTAGTTGCTTATTAACATGCATATTACTGGCATATTGGCTGTTTATTAGTACTTATAAAGCACATATTAATGCCTTATTCTGCATGACCGTTTTTTAGATCCCTTAATCCACCCCGTACCTAAACTTAACAACTAACTTACTAACTATTAATAAGCAGCAAATTAGGAGTTTGTTCAGGGAAAACTCTTAGTTAACAGTGAATGTGTTCCCCATTCTAAAGTGTTACCGGTAACATATTAAACCATAAAATGACATGATTTACAGTTCAGATACAGGCTTTCACAAAACAAAAAGTCTTATAAAATGATGAACATCATATTTCAGCCTTTAAACCATTTTCAAGAAAAGGGACGAGCAAAACATCTTACTGTGTCAATTAAGATTTGTAGAATTAATGTTAGCTTCTTATCAATCCACCGGTTCACATTTACAACTGCATGTTTTGCTGCTTATAAATCTGGGTTGATTTTCGCATTGTCTGAACAAAAACAGCAACGGGCCTATTGAAAATGCGAACTGATTCTCTGCTAGCAGGTGGCAAGTTTTGACCAGGAAACCACTATACTCTGCCGCTCCAACAAAGCAGAGCTGCACTCATAAATGCTCCGTTATCAGGCATTACAGAAAAGACGAAAAGAAAATGGCATCAAAACTTTTCTCAAGGCAGTCGGTTCCCTCCAGAGATGCATCAGTGTTTCCCATACATTGACTTATTTGTGGCGGCCCGCCACAATATCAACTCTGACCGCCACAAATAGATTTTCCAAAATGCTTTGACTTAGTTGAATAAACATGAGCTCTGCACGTTTCAAAGTCAAAACGCGGCATAGGTGTTTTCAAATGAATGTATTGTTGAAGGGAACTGACTGTCTTTAGAAAAGTTTTGATGTCATTTTCATTTAATCTTTCCTATAATGCCTGATAAAGCCGTGTTTATGAGCAGAGCGCAGCTTTGTTTACAGCCGTTACCAGGGAAACTATTTCTATTTCTATTTCTGCCGCTCCTAAAGCTCCTCCTGCTGGTAGAGAATTAACGGAGTCAAATGATGCAATTTAAATGTTTCCTTTCTCTTTGGAGTGTTACAAGCTCTTGGTGCATAAAGAAGATCTGTAAAGTTGCAAAGACTAAAGTCTCAAATCCAAAGAGATATTCTTTATAAAAGTTAAGCAGTGTTTCCCCTAGGTTTATGGCTTTTTTTTGTGGGGGGGGAACAAATTCTGTGTTTTAGCATGTCTGATTACTTGAAAGTATAAAAAACGAGTTGCATTTATTCTTACAATAGCTTTGTTTTTTTTCCTCAGAAATTCTGTGTTGTGTATTTACATTTTTAAGGCATAAAACATTCATTTAATTTATCTTTTAATTAATGAAAATTAAACAAATCTTATTTTTTGGAAAATAAAGGATTTAATATTACAATTAAAACACTGAATAAATATTGTATGATAATTCCTTAAAAATAAGGTTATAATAATTTTAGTAGTAGTAGTAGCCTATTACGTACATTCTGCTGAACAAAAGTAATATATTTCTGCCGCAATGTCTTCAAGTTAAACCGAACTTTTATTTTGACGGGTTGCCGTGAATACCTTTACATTTCTGTGTATATGATATGATGATAGTTTTACTCAAATGAAACGGTCAAATGCTCATCAAGTGACTCTCAGAGTAGTTCTGGAGATGTTGTTCATGTATTTATGTCCTCATTTAGTGAGACAGCAGACATTAATATCACAGCGCCATGCGCGTTTCAGTACAAGTAGTAAACAAAACCGCGCATCTGCGCCAGTCATTAACACAGAGACACGCAGAATTCATATTTAAATAGTCGTTTTGCGGCTTAATATTTACAAATACTAGAGGGAGTGGGAGTGTGCTCACTTGTGTGTGCGCGCACGTTTGTGTGTGTGTGTGTGTGTGTGTGT
>NW_015626361.1:300548-300858 GCF_001515625.1 Sinocyclocheilus rhinocerous
ACTATTTATCTGAAATAGAAATCTTTTGTAACATTATAAATGCCTTTATCATCACTTTTATTTAGCAAGGATGCTTAAAATCTATCAAAAGTATTAATTTCTATAATTTCTTTCCCAAAAAAATAATAAAACGGCCAATCACAACGCAATGGATAGCTAGCCAATCAGAGCACACCTCGCTTTTCAGACCAATGAGCATCGTAAAAATCAACGCGTTTCAGAAAGGCGGGGCATAGAGGAGAAACAATAATGTACAGTATGTGGAAAATAATGTGTTTTTTTAACCTTAAACCGCATAAACATTTCATTA
>NW_015626361.1:302323-309393 GCF_001515625.1 Sinocyclocheilus rhinocerous
CCTCGTGTCCATGCATGTTCCCAATTAATTTAATCTCTGGCTCCACTAGAGGGCAGCGAAGAGACAAATGCTGAATTTAGAACAGTTTATTACACTTACTGGATAGCTGGCCAATCACAGCACACCTCGCTTTTTCTGACCGATGAGCTTTGTAAAAATCGACACGTTTCAGAAAGGCGGGGCATAGAGGAGAAACAATAATGTACAGTATGTGGAAAATAATGTGTTTTTTTAACCTTAAACCGCATAAACATTTCATTACACCAAATACACAAAATAATGTTCTTTTTAGCAACATCATATGACCCCTTTAATGTGCATTTTCAATAAGCCAGTTTGCCGTTTTATATACAGCTTATATTTCCCCCGGGGGAAGTGCCGCCACACATAGAGTGTAAGTCTGTGGGAAACATTGTACATTCATATAAAAACACCCACGCCGGGTTTTGACTGAACGTGCAGCGCTCATATTTATTACAAGAAATCCTTTTGAAGTTTAATAGTCACAATCACGATTCTTGTCTGTCCATCCCCAAATTTAAGACCTCTTGAAATTATAATTAAGACTTTTCTTATACCATTTAAGGGAGAATATTTAAGACTTTTTATGGCCTTACATTTAACCTGATCCCTGACATAACACACAACCTAACGCCCTGATCTCTACTTCATCTCACTGCACATTCCCAGATTGTCCTGCTGCAGTCCGGGTTTCCACAGAGCCATTATGAGGAGCTAAATTTAGCAGGAAGGCTTGTCACACTTGATGATATGGTGCAGGGTTATAGAGTAGAGCTGTTGGGGAGGGGGTGGGTTTGGGTTATAATTCAGGACGAGAGCACAACACAGTTACTGCGGTGGTTTAATGGCCACCCAGCAGGGCGCAGTGTCTAACCAAAGCCTGTAGATTACTCTTACACCCAACTCATATGCTGCACAGGGAATCCAACAGCTTCAAGTGGTCTATGGTCACAAGAAGAGGCAGGTCACAGCTGGTCTCTTCAGAGGCAGGTGAGTTTGGGACACTGGGGAACAAAAGAATTGACACAGCCCGGCCGATCCAGCCAAATACACATGAATGCACAGGTGTTTTCTGTATCTCTATTCAGCCACGGTGCTGCTGTTGAACAACTGATACAAAATAAATATTTTTTGAGCTGTGAGATTGTAGTTTAAACTGAATGTGATTGAAGAGACTGGATAGCATGACACAATACCAAAGTAATAACTGAACAGACAACACATCCATTACAATATTTTTTATTGGATGCATGAACAACAGATATTCATTGTGAACACTGTAGAGTAGGGGTGTGTGATATGATGATTTTTGATCATGGATGATTAAAATGTCTCCACAATCTGCTTTTGAAGAAATATCGTAGTATCGTGCTACAGCGCACATTCTATCAGTTGCTGTTCTTTATCAGTTGCAGTAACGGGAGAGTTACACTCACAGGACACTGCACTTCACAATCACATAAGTACATTATTTGCATGTGCTTTGAAGCCTTGCCGGTTAAACATTTCGTTTGTGTGCTGTTCTGACATGCGCTTTTTCGGAGCATGTACACCTGAAGCGCGCGCACTCTAAAAAGCCTGTCAAACAGCGTCTGATTACTGGACTAAGTTATCTTTCGCGTCTGATTGCACTAATACTGTCAAAAACGCACAAGGTTTACATATAAACACAGTTGGTTATGTCTAAAGTGACCGTACTAAACATGCTGCCAATTGATATTAAAGGAATAGTTCATCTAAAAATTAAATGTGTCATTATTTACTAGGGTTGTGACGGTGAGGAAATTTTCCCACCGGTTAATCGACATGTGACAACACCGGTAATACCGGTGTCACCGTGGGGGCTTTGAAATAGCGGCAATTCGGCGTAAAGCAATTGTTCGTTTTTAGTTCGTTTGAATTTTCCCTCTTTTCCTCGGGGGGAAAAATACTATGGAAGTCACTGGGGATCAGCAACTGTTTGGTTACCCACATTCTTCAAAATAACTTATGTTTAACAGAAGAAAGAAAGTCATTCAGGTTTAAAACAACGCGAGTAAGTAAATGACAGAATTTTCATTTTTGGGTGAACCATCCCTTTAAAGGGGTCATAAGACGTTGCTGAAAAGAACATTATGTTGTGTAGTTGGTGTAATGCAATGTGTTTATGCGGTTTAAGGTTTAAAAAACATTATTTTCCACATAATTTACATTATTGTTGCTCCTCTATGCCCCGCCTTTCTGAAACGCGTCGATTTTTACAAAGCTCATCGTTCTGAAAAGCGAGGTGTACGTTGATTGGCCAGCTATCCAGTGCGTTGTGATTTGCTGAATACCTCAAGAATACCTCAAGCGTGTGACGGAAATGTTACGCCCCTTAACACACTGTGATGCCGTCTCCCGGCAAGGCGAGACAAAACCAATAAAACCAATTACAAACGAGGCATTTGTTGCATCCAGTGGGGACATAATTACTGATTATAATGACTTATACGGTGTTTTAACGCATTGCGTTGCGTATCGCGTTGCATATCGCGCCGCGTAAACATAAAACCATGTCTGCATTTGTGATCGGAGAAACGACAAACAACAAGCGCTACTCGCGTTTGAATCGTCAGTGGCAAATTCTTTAAATATAAAAAATGTACTTACAGGCTGTGAGTCAGAAGCGCCAGACTGCCGGCGGCCTTGAGAACAGCGCGGCCAGCGGATTCGACGAAGGAGTGGCCGGCGGGCGTGCGGCAACCGCATGTGACGACCCCGGGCTGAACTTCGCTTCGTCCACAGTGAAAGGCGATCCACAGCGCGAAGTTTATGTATTTCCGCAGCGACCAGCACGGATCAGCTCTAGGCATGATGAAGCGGATATCGTCCTCTTTTGGAAGACCAAACAAAATAGTTTCGCTTTCACAACGAAACACACAGCATGTGTGGTTGCCGCAAGCCCGCCGGCCGCTCCTTCGTCAGCACTGTTTGTTTTATTTGTATGTGTATTTGTAAAATGTATATTTATTCTTATTTTTAAATAACAAATATAAAACAAAGGCAAAGATCTCAATCGTCACCCACTTTGGCCTAAATATCTGACATTCTTTTTTGTTTTATATTTTGTTACCTTGTAAGGCTTTGTTTTTTACAATAGGGAAATTAGTTTGTCTGTACTGCTCAGACAACTTGCAAAATAATAAAACTAGGGCTGCACGATAAATCGAAAATAAACCGCACACGATTTGGCGGTTGGCTGCGATTTTTTTTTTTTATGCACAGCTTGTCAGTGAAGTGTTGTTGAATGCTGCTGCATCTAAAAGCCAGAGTGCACTCTCGTGCAAAAACTACAAATATGCCCCACAGAAGTAGTACCATAACACGCGTAGTTCCAGGAAATACCTATGGGCATCTTTCTATCACTGTTCTTCAAGCCTTCTCAGGTATTTTCACGATAATAAAGTATATTTATTATGATGATGTTTGACGAGTGTTGCTTTTAACAAATGCACATTATACGCGACTCAAACTCGTAGTGATTTCAGATGGAGCAGCACT
Source organism: Sinocyclocheilus rhinocerous (assembly GCF_001515625.1). Classification (NCBI taxonomy): domain Eukaryota; kingdom Metazoa; phylum Chordata; class Actinopteri; order Cypriniformes; family Cyprinidae; genus Sinocyclocheilus; species Sinocyclocheilus rhinocerous. Next base: position 305,867 of record NW_015626361.1, read on the forward strand.
TCCTACTTATCAAAGAGCCGTGCTTCATGGACAAGCTGCGCATTAAAACATAATCGCAGCCTTTGCGATATCATAATACCACTAGACAGGTCGATTTACGCGAGATTTAGTGTTAATCGCAATTCTCCCCGCGAGAGGTCAGCCCTAATTAAAACCAACATGACAAAGAATAGTTATAAAACGATGAATTATGATATTCCTGGAATTTTTTTTTTTTTTATATTTAGGGCTGCACGATTAATCGAATGCGATTGTCATGCGCATTTTGTTAGTAATGCCGGTTCTGTAATCAGCAGTAAATCATCATCGATAAACCGTATGTTGTCATAATCGTGTGTTTATTAGTCACGTTGAATCAATAAGCAGTTAAATCTTCTGCTACCTACCGCTATAGGCATTTCCTGGGTTTCTTCTGCGAGGCGTATTTGGAGTTTCAGCGCGAGAGCGCCCTCTGGCCTTTGGATGGAGATTTACTGCTGATCACAGAACCGTGCTTCACTGAAAGATACGCATGACAATCACAGCTTCTGTCGAATCGCGATTTCGATTCCATTTTGATTTATCGTGCAGCCCTAGTGATATGATATTTTTGCCATATCGCCCACCCCTACTGTAGAGGATTTGTTTGAATTAGTTACATACACATACATATACATATATGAGATGTATATGTATACATCTCATATATGTAAGATATCAAATAGCACAACCACAACACTTCTGTAATAAAATAAATATTTAAAATTTGGGATTTTAAAATAAAAAAAATTGGAAAAAATGCTGCAGAGCTTTTCAGCAGCGTCAAAATAAAAGTCTCACTTTTAACACCAATCGGACAAACATGAAGAATTCCAAATAACAGCAATTATATCGGCCATGGTAATACATGTCAAAAATATATATATTTTTTGCTTTTAGATTCGCTTTTAGCTTGTAGTTGCGATGAAATATGGGGAGAGGAGGTGCAAAAACAGTTGGAAATCTTGATGCACAAGAATACAGATTTTAACAAAATCTGTAACAACAACTAACTTACTAAATCACAACACTCCAAGAACTGCAAGTAAACACGGGTGAGCAGACAGACCAAGACACTTCAAGGACTTCGATATCTCTCGCATTTACTCTCTCTCACACACACTGGCAGAGCAGATGTTTCTGGAATTAAACAGGTTGTACTAGAGAGATAAGAGAAACGGATTACACCATTTACAAATTTATAGATAATTCACTTCATTTGTCATATGACTTGTTGACTGTACTCCATCTGTGCACACACACTAACAAAGTAGCTTCAGCAGGATGTGTATCGGAGGAATAACAGGAAGTAAATGGAGGATGCTGAACTGGTGCAGAAAGGAAAAGCCATCGATGTTTTAACAGACCATCAACTGAGTGCTCAAGACTTCCTGAGAGCGTGTGACTGTTCAGACAAGAGGATCCTGTGAGATCAGTATGACATACATAAACCGTATCAGATCAGTAACAGGTTACATGCAAAAAATATTCACTCACCATGGTTTTTATTAAAGACTAGTATGAAGATTATTAAGTTGGGCATCTAATTATCTATTAATTCCTCAGGAATGCTAACCCCCCCAAACAAAAAATGAAGTAAACTTGCTAAACAATGACAGGAAGAACTGAATGCTCAAGCAGGAAGGAAGGGACCAGTCAGTAAATGTGCCAAGAGTAGATAACCAAACACCTCCTCCCTCCTGGACAGGACACCCCCCATATCCTTCTGAAACATGGTAACAGACTTGCTTATTATGACAAACCAAAAACAAACAAGAACAAAATTAGCTTCTTTGTTCCCTTCCCCATTTAAAACTAAACTCAAAGTCTTTCTTAAATAACTTACTGTGGTGTTGAAAACACCAATATTAGCACTAATCACTAATGGTGTGAAGGAGAGCTGAACTGATCTGATCCTGTGGTTTGGTCTCTTTGGTGGTGTGGTTGTCAAAAGCTAGCCATGGCGAAAACCACCAGCTTGTGCGCCTGCATTGAACTACTCTTCCTTTTCATCATCCCTTCTTTTTTTCTGTCCTCTAACAGTGCGAGATGGAGTGGCAGGGCTGCATTCCTCTGCTTTTAATTAGCAGGGAATGAGGGCAGCCAATGACAAGGACCATTTACACCAGTGAACGAGAGAGGAGAGAGAGAGTTAGAGAGTGAGATCACAAGGTGCTAGTTTCACTATGTAAGTGATCTCATAAGAAATGCCTGGGGACAAAGGATGGCAGACAACACGAAGTGCCATCCTTCACAGGAGTAGTAATGACAGCAAAGCGCACTGTGTAACAGCACCACAACAACAGAAGCTCATAGACAAGCCTGAGCACGACTGTTTGTGATAGGAAGGAGACTGTCTGCAAGTCTTGAAGACAGGTTAAACCAATTTTATTAAATTAAAGAGTGAGACAGGAGTATATTATAGAAGGTTTCTCACTCCGGCACTCTGATGGTTCAATCGTATGTTTAGGCATCCTTTGCCACCCATGTCACAAGACAAAACCTGTACCAAGAGCGATAAGGTAGATTTTTATCAAGGAACTTTCCAGTCATGCAGTGCAGATCAGCAGATGTGTAAAACCAGTTCATTGGCATTCTGAAGTGAAACTCTGCTTCAAAATCCAAGGACCAATCAGAGAGCAGCACTACCCGGAGGTTCTGTAATTAAAATGAGTGTGCCTACGTCAACTAAAATAAAAACAAATATTTACAGAAATACTGTGCATGTATGAGAGAGAGAGTGGGCAAGACATGTAAACGGATTGAAATTGCAGCATTAGAAGGACAACAGAAAGATGCTCGTTACAATCGTTCATACACATGACGTAAAAAACACACAAGGAAAAAAAAACTTCAGACAAAAGATTCACAATGTTGACTCGGCATCTGTCACGATGAGTACTGTCCACCGCCAGCTTTCAGCTGATGGTCTTAAGGACAGGAACGGAAAGATGCAGAGAGAATGGAAAGAAAGTGTAACATACTAAAAGCAGCATGCACGTTCAAAACATTCAGTGCAACTCTTTATGTTCAAGTTAATCATGATCAAAGATCATGCATCCAACCAAACTGGTATATTAGAGCAAACTCATCAGTCTAATATTAAACTGAGCAAATTACATGGACATTCTTATCATCCTCAAACCATGGACAAAACTACACAAGCAACCCAAACTACATCAAATTGACATAAACAGGCGAATCACACTTTAACTGTTGTGTATAGGCATGGGCCGATTACCGGTTTCAAGGTATACCGCGATTTGAAAATTTCACGGTTTCAAAACCGCTAATATTTCCCGTTATACCGTTCCTGCAGTATGCGCTGTTTTTCATGTCTCCTCAAAGACTGAAAGTGTAGGAATCCCTCAGGTTGCTCTGTATAGTTTATATTAAAGCAGTGTTTCCAGCTGCGCTGCTTTGTTTACAGCAGTAACCAAGGAAACGCCGTATCTGGGAAGCGCCTCCTGCTGTCAGAGAGTGAATATGCGTCTCATGCAGAGCATCTG
>NW_015626361.1:309447-312125 GCF_001515625.1 Sinocyclocheilus rhinocerous
ATTAATTCAAATTATGTATATGAAATTATATAAATGATATGTATAGGAATTAAATAAATTAAATAACTGTAATTACAGATTTAGGTTAAATAAATATGTCAGTCTTTATTTTTCTTCTTTTTAGGAAACAAATCAAAGAAAAAATAAACAAATTCTACTGTTCCTAATATTCTGTATGCTGCTCAAAAACAAAATATATTGTGTTCAGCGGAAAAAAGTATAATTTTTTTTTTTTACCCAGTCATTTAAAAATAACTCATTTTAGAGCTGTAACGACAATACCGTGATACTGTGAAACCGTGATATTTTTGCTTAAGGTTATCATACCGTCAAAATCTCATACCGGCCCATGCCTAGTTGTGTATCCATTTATAAAATTGTCAGTTTTGCATAGTGAGGCTTTATGTATATTATAGTTCAAAAGTTTAGGGTCAGTACATTTTTTGTGTGTTTTTAAAAGAACAAATTGCTCTCCAGGGCTGAATTCATTTCATCAAAAATACAGTAAAAACAGTAATATTGTGAAATAGCATTTGTTTAAAATAACTTTTCAGGGCTTGACAATAAGGACTGCCTGATGGACCGGGGCCAGCGTGAAAGATGCTCGTGACAGTTGACAAATTTGTCACTGGCCCGATTGGGCTACTGCTGCGTAGTCACGAAAGTTTTAAGTTTTTAAGGCTTGCTAGTTTGAAAAAATCAAAGCGATCTTAAAGCATTCAAGCAAGATGCAAAAGACAACTATCAGTACTCACGCGCAGGGTTCTGTGTGTACAGTGCGTTTGTATCTTTAACAGTGATTAATCTCTATATGTAATTTATACAGTGGAGAACAGATGCATCAGTCCTCTGGCCATTTTTTGTTTTATTTGTTCTCTATTCCGGGCTTGCACACAAACTGCACTGCAATCATTTTCCAAAGTTTTCTTTTCATTTTTCCTCTGTAAAAGGTTTAAACTCTTGTTTAAAGTAGTGTTAATAAGTGCGTCGCTGCTTTGTTTGCAGTGGTAATCAAGGAAATGCTGTATAGCTGCTGTTCCATAAACGCCACCTGCTGTCAGTGAGTTAATTTGCATTCTCATTCAGTCCGTCTGCTGCTTTTCCTAAAGGTTCATTACATTTGTATCTTTGTTCTATATATTCAATTATGCTATTTTTTTGTAATTGGTTCTTTTGTTCTTATTTACTGACTGTTCACTTATCTAAGAATCTTTGAACTTTATATTTCTTAGGCTAGTAGCTTTTACTGTGGTATCGAAATTGGAATCAAGAAAAGTAAAATTTAATTGGTATCTAAATTTTTTGTTTCATATAAGCTTACATATTAGAGTAAAAGATAACATGGGTCAAAAACAATGATAACAGCAACTTTATTTTTATTTTATTTTATAATTTTTTGTGGAAGGGCTAGTGAAAATATTTAGTAGCACTGCAGAACACAAGATCCAGGGGGCGTGGTTGGATCCACATCTAGGGGGTGGAGATTGGTAGGTTTAGGGGTGGAGATGGGTGGGTTTAGGGATCAGGGGGTGGAGACGGGTAGGTTTAGGTATATGTAAGGTGGGAGGAGTTGGATCTGGATCCAACCATGCCCCCTGGATCTTGTGTTCTGCAGTGAGGACCATCTCAAAATATTGGCAGGGCAAGTAAAAATTTTAACTACTGGCCCGACCAAGCCAGTAGAAAAAATCCTTACTGTTGAGCCCTGTTAATATATTTTTGAAATGTGTCATTTATTTCTGTGATGGCAACGCTGAATTTTCAGCAGCCATTACTCCAGTCTTCAGTGTCATACGATCCTTCAGCAATCATTCTAATATGTTGATTTGGTGCTCAAGTAACATTTTTATTATCAATGCTGCATACAGCTGTGATATTAAGTTCTGCTTAATATTTTTGTAAAAACCATGATACATATTACATGATACGATAACCATTATGCATGTTATGATCAGTGTTGGGAGTAACGCATTACAAAAGTAATAATATTACAGTAGTATATTACTTTTTGCTGTAACGCAGTAATATAACGCATTACTAATACAATTTGGGTAATATTATTACTCGTTACAATCTCAGTAACGCAAGTTACAACATATTTTAAATCAAAATTAAGTGGTGAATTTACCAACACCGCAAAACAGCACCAGAGAAAAAATTCCGCGGGTAAAATAGTTTGTCTATCTTCTGTTGCTGGAATTAGATGGTTGAGATGACTGCAGAGACGGATTCTACATTTGTGAGATGGACACACTCCTGTTATTTTCAGTTCATCGGAGAAAAGGATAAGAATGCATAGTCAGGTGCAATATGTGCAACACCAAACTCTCAACATGGAGAAATAGCACGAGTAAAACCTGGAAACACCTGGACTGGTGCCACTAACACTAAGCTACCGGAGAGAGCTGCGGGGTCGGAGAAGAGAAAAAGACGGCGGACGAGCGCAGACAAGCAACAAAAATTAAGTTTAAATAAAAATAAAAATCTGCGAGATATGCTGCTGAGTTTGGTTCATAGGCTATTTGTGTGGCGCGGCGCTCTACGAAAGTCCACGGAAAGGAAACCGAGATGACAGAAATAAAGTAAACACATTGCAGTTTCAAATGATCTGTATGACCAAAAATAACAGAGTATTTTTTTGTTGTTTATTTCCGCTGTTCGATCGTGCCGGCGCCTCA
>NW_015626361.1:312180-313297 GCF_001515625.1 Sinocyclocheilus rhinocerous
CTGGATCCAACCATGCCCCCTGGATCTTGTGTTCTGCAGTGAGGACCATCTCAAAATATTGGCAGGGCAAGTAAAAATTTTAACTACTGGCCCGACCAAGCCAGTAGAAAAAATCCTTACTGTTGAGCCCTGTTAATATATTTTTGAAATGTGTCATTTATTTCTGTGATGGCAACGCTGAATTTTCAGCAGCCATTACTCCAGTCTTCAGTGTCATACGATCCTTCAGCAATCATTCTAATATGTTGATTTGGTGCTCAAGTAACATTTTTATTATCAATGCTGCATACAGCTGTGATATTAAGTTCTGCTTAATATTTTTGTAAAAACCATGATACATATTACATGATACGATAACCATTATGCATGTTATGATCAGTGTTGGGAGTAACGCATTACAAAAGTAATAATATTGATACATTTATACATGATATATATATATACACTGGTTATAAACATTGGTTATCTATATACAAGACAGCACACATTTACAGCTGCATATGTGTATAGAATGTGTTTATGGCTTCCTTTTACGCTTACACAGACATTCATATCAGTCTTATCTTAATCACTTCAGTCATAAAGCCAAATTCATTTATGGTCTATATCAGCTTTGTGTGGCTACTCTTGTGAGGTATGATGAATGTTTAAAGAGAATGCAAAGCCTCACACAATCAGCTTTGTGCTGGACACACTGGTGGTGCAAAAGGCTCAAACAGGAAACTGTAACCGAGGTCATATCCCGTATGCCGGAGCAGTGATGTCATGTGTGTGTGAGTGGGTAATGTTGAACACACAAAGCTTCATTGTCCAAGCACAGACACCCTGTGAAGCCACACAGACAATCACCCACCCCCTCCAAGCAGGCTGACCTCATTCACAACACATACTATTTGTCTTTCTATGTCTCTTTCCCTCTCTTTTCTGCCACCCGGTTCTGTTCGACCCTGCCATCGCTCTCTCTGTGCACACAATCAATCTGTTGACCCCACTAGCACGCTAACTAGGGCTGAACGATTTTGGAAAATAATCTAATTGCGATTTTTTTTTTCCAATATTGCGATTGCGATTTAATATGCAATTATTTTTTAAAGCTCTTTATGAGCTATAAATAAAT